>NC_142391.1:45238672-45303672 GCF_059441095.1 Idiotropiscis lumnitzeri | reverse complement strand
TCTCAAGACCATTCATTGCCTTTCACCAGGGGATTCAATCACTATGTTTGTGACTCTTAATAACAACCATAAACTTGTACATACTTCCTGTTGATGAGACGTCATAACAACTTTGTTTTTAAAAGGACGTATTTTCTTCTGGCTTTCTTTCTGTTGTTGTTTTGAGTAGTGTGTGTATGGAGCGAGAAAGAGCGAGGCACAAGCAAACACCGGAAAAAGGTGCCTCAGAATGGCCTGAAATTCGCCCTGGGCATTGTTCAGTGTGTAGTTGTGGTCATGGAATCTTATGATACAGGGTTTTCAGTGGTGTTTTTAAAACTCTTATGTTTTTGAGGAGTACAATAATTGTACAGCATAGGCCTCCACGAGAAAACAATCTGTAGTTTGGTGTTTGAGCTAAGTTTTTGTCCAAATCAATGTAAAAAAGTAGCAATAGTATTTAAAACGACTAAACAGGTCGACCCTTGAAGTAGGGCTGGGCGATATGACCTAAAATCAATATCGCGATAAATTAAGCAATTTTACCTCGATAACGATAAAATCACGATAAATTTCCGCCCGTGGACCAAAATCAAAATAAATGCAGGAAATGCATATTAACTGTTTTTTATTGACCAACTGGTACACATTACTTTCAATGAAAAATAATATTACAAAAATCATTTGTATCAACATTCCAAATTGCTTGCTTTGCATGACTTGAACAATGTCACAAAGAACAGGAGTAAAGGAGTACCTGTCACAAAATCTTTTCTGCGAATAGATTGCGCCAAGGTGCTGTAATGCCATGTGCAAAGGCCTAGATTTGTGTGAAGGTCTCTTGTAAACATAAATAATGCCATGTGCAAAGGAGCTAGTGTGGTCGGCAAATAAAATATTAAATAAAATGGGAAAAAAGTCAATGCAAATAAACAAGTGTGCATCATCGGGAAAATGTGCCGTCTCGAGTACTCTGGTGTGCAGTCGCCACTTGTCGTCTATGTAATGCACAGTCAGGCTCAAACAGGGATCCATGTTGCGACTCGACCACAAGTCGGATGTGGATGCAAAATGCTTGACATGTCTAAGCTCCCGTCCCGATGTTGTTCATATTGGGAAGTACAGTTTGCGACAAATATTTGCATACCTCTTGTCGGCTACTTTCATGAGCCGTTTAAATCCTGTGCGCTCCACGGTAACTAGAGGAGCTAAATCTTTAGCTATGTGCTAGGCTATCGCGTCCACCTCTTAGACGTTCTCTTGTATGGTGTCGCCTCCGTTTTGGGCTGTTGTCACTGGTCGAACCTTGCTTCTCCCTTTGAACTTTCAGCACAGCATGGTTGGCTTGTGGGTGGTGAAAAAGAAAAGGTTGGACGCACTGTTTTGGGTGCTTACGATGCACTTTGCAATTCGTGTTCTTTTGCTCAGACATCGTCTTTATGGAACCCAAAACATTCCCAAACGACAGATGTCGAATTTCTTTTCGGGACAAGCGCAACAGGAACAGATTCAAGTAACGTTACTTTGTCTTCAGCCGTGTCAGCCGCTTCTTGATTTGAATCGCCAGCTACGACCGCGTCTGTTTTCTTTTTTTTTTGTTCAGCTGGGGGGAGTCACGTGACTACAGCCGCTGTAGCCGTCTTAAACGGGCATCAACATAGCCGCAAACAGACAACACTTCTTTTTTTTTTTAAACACCGAATTTACCGACATGGGCAAACTGATGTCGTCAGTGTATTAAATATCGGTAAGAGTAAATTTTCGGTTTATTGCCCAGCCCTACCTTGAAGTTTCGTATTTATAGCAGAAGAGTAGATACAGATATGACTTTATAAAATTAAAGATAAGAACTAATGGAAAGCAAATGTGTGTCAATCTATGGAATAATTATGATAATGAATTGAGAAGGTGTAAATCAGTTGTGGTATTCAAAAGTAATTTTAAAAATATAGTGCTACAAAATTATATAAATCAAGTATAAATATGTACAACATTATACACACATTTAGTTATATGAACGTGGTACTGAAGTATATTTTTATTATGGCATAATTCTTTGTATATAAATTATCTACCAGTGTAACTATATAATTATTTAATAAGTAAGCTAAGGGGTAGGACTAGATAAGTGTTGTACTTCTTCCAACTCCTCTTGAACATGTAAACCAATTTGAACGATGACATCTACTGATGATTTTCTTTCCCTTTCTTTTCTTTCTTTCAATCTTGTTTTTATCTTGTAATATGTTTATATGTTCAATCAATCAATCTGTCTCTTCCAGAGATAAAACAATTTGAAAATTTAACATTACATTTATAGTGACCAAATAGATCATTTATTTGTATTATCACCATATTATTGATAAATGTACGCGGAAGTATCAGCATAATCTGTCATGAAATTTACTTGGAGGAGGACCCAAATGGAGGGAAGCAGAATTGCAGGGTGGACTTGATTTAATTTAAAGAAAACAAAATGGCAAACTAGGAACTGGGATATGAAAAAATAATATACATTTTCAGAACAAGAATCAAAGTAACAAAACAAACACTGAAGACTTGACTTGGCTTGGCTTGGCTTGACAAACGTAACAAGACATGACACGGCCGAAGAACAGAGATTTGACAATTGACAATGAACCGTCAAAGACTGAAAAAAGCAGTGCAGTAAACGCACACACAGTGACGAGACAATGACAAACACCTGGATGAGACACAAGTGGCTGAGGGGGCTTATTGGAAGACACAAGGCACGAGTAGGACAAGCGCAAGTGTTCACAATCAACCAACCGGACAAACAAAGGAACACAAGGAAAACCTGAAACTAAATACTAAACCAAAGTCAACCAAAACAGATCATGACATGCACTATGAACTTATTGTACATTATGAATTTTCAACAGCACGAACCAAGATTAATTTTATGCATGCAAGACCCCACACTTTTTTGGTCCTTTCACAAATCCAAATCAATTGATCGGTTTGTAAACAATAATCTTTTTTTCCCCAGTTCACACTGTAAAACGCAAATAATAGAATCTCCTAAATCTAATAAATGTAGCATAACAATTCACTTTAGTTGGGTACATTTCAATCATATATTTTTTGATAAAAGTAGTAGTTTTATTCATAAGCCATGGCAAACTGTCAGGGAAGTTTCTATTAAAACAAGCCTGAACAAAATGAATCAACCAGCCAAGATTGTCTTTGTGTCTCGCGCGGAGCAGCCCCCTGCAGTCAGGGGCGAAGCTCCTGTTTTTTGCTCCCGCGTGGTTTTTATTGTATTGCAGCAAAGCATTTGAATATGCAACTCATACAGAATGGAAACACCCCTCGCATAACGGTCAGTGTGACTTCAGTTTGTGTCCTTGAATGTCAGACACTTTTACTTCGTATCAGTCTGGAATGAGCGCCTGGCTTGTCTCTTTCTATCAGTGCAGGCACTTCTGTTAACACTGGATAACAAGGGTACAATGTTCACTTGCAAATCAAATGACCTGTAAGCATAGTTTGAAACTAATATGACCTAATTTCTTTGACACAAACGTACATAAATTAAGTCAAGTTTACCTCACCTTATTTGGATTACACAACTAAATTACTCTTTAAACTTGAGGTGAACATGCTCATTGTTTTTAGCACAAATACTACTATCAATAAATAATTATTATTCAAAATTACTTTGCAAATAATGAGTAAAATGGTGAAGGGGCTTATACTCAAATAGTACTTTTCAACTGTTGAGGATTTGAAAGCTCTTTAACAGTCTTCTCATTCACCTAATGATGACACTTCATCAGGAGAAACTGGGGAGCTCAGTATCTTGCTTAAGGACACTATGACATGGTCAGAAGGACTGAAGACCCCCAACCTTTGGGTTGGGAGTAGACCACTCTCCAACCTGAGCCATGCACAACAAGGCAAGTTAATTTCAGTTAAAAGTTAATTTCATATCCAAAACAATTTAAAGTGCTTTACAGAAAACATGAAAAGCATTACAGAAGGAGACTAAATATTAACCCATTGCAAAAATCATGGATGAATTAAAAGATAGTGTGCGAATGGGGATTAAAACGAGAATAAACGATAGATTTAAGAGAATGTTGCAGTAAACACCAATGTTTTCAGCCCTATTTTAAATGAACTGATATTTTGAGCAGAACCCAGGTGTTCAGAGAGTTTGTTCCACAGGTGAGGAGCATAATAACTAAATGCTGCTTCACTTTGTTTCGTTCTGGGAACACAAAATAGACCTGTCCCAGATTACTACCTGAGGGGTCTGGATTCTTCATAGGGTAGGTACTAATATATTTGATTTGATTTATTGAATATATATATATATATATATATATATATTAGTGCTGTCAATTGATTAATTTTTTTAACTAATTCATCACAAAAAAGTCCATGATTAATCATGATTAATCACATTTTTCGACTACTATTTTTTGCGGAGCTTATTACATTGATCTAAATGGAGACATCCTTGCAGACATTTATTTTCTAAACATTTCTCAAAACTGCCCACAAGTGCCACACTCCAGCAGTGTTGGTTTGCAAGGCCCAGTGGTAACTTAAACACAGTGTTTTGTTCTGAGACTTGCTAAAGACAGCTAATATGGCACAATATATATATATATGATGTACTTAAATAATTTGCATACTTTGCAAATATTGTGCCTTTAGCACGTCTCAGAAAAAAACACTGTGCAAGTTACATCTGCTGGAGTGTGACGCTTGTGGGCAGTTTTGAGAAATGTTTTGAAAATAAATGTCTGTAAAGACGTCTCCATTTAGATTGTATTCAATAATCCAAGAAAGCTATTAGAACAGTCTTTGAATTAAATATACTTCATATTTGGTGGTTTTGAATAATTTCAAAGAAATTATTCAAGTAAATATCTGTTATAAGCTTTGCAAAAAATAGTAGTTGAAAAATGTGATTAATCACAATTAATCATGGAATTTTTTGTGATTAATTAGTTAAAAAAAAATCACTTGACAGCACTAATACATATATATATATATAAATATATATCAAAACACACCATAAGACATGCAAGTGAAACGAGAGAAAAAAAAAAAAAAAAAAAAATATATATATATATATATATACAGTGAAACCCCGCTACTTCGCGGTTCACCTTTCGCGGCTTCAGTGCTTCGCGGGTCTAAAAAATATTCGGGGTATTGTAGTTTCGCCGAGCGGCACAAGGGGGCGCTGAAGCGGTTAGACGCCCGGCGTGCGCCGAAGAGGAGAGTGGACGAAGAAGAGAGTGACGAAGAAGAGCAGGTTCCCCCGGACACGATTGGTGGCGACGTTTCGCGCGGTTCGGACCGTATCAGAGCTCCGGCCGGCGTGCGTGGCAGTTAAGCCGTAGATGAGCAGCTTCCCCGGGCACGGGCGGTGCCAACGGCCCCTAAGTTTAACCGAATGGGAGCTGCCGAGGAGGAGGGCATGCTCGCATCACAGTAAGCCGAAGAGGAGCACCTTCCCCGGGCACGGGCGGAGTGCGAGGCTGTCAGTTATGAATGAATAAATAAATAAATAAATAAATGAAGAATGCCACCTTTCATTTCACTGTCATGATCCGTGCCTGTCATGCCGCGTGTGTTTTTGTTTTTCCAGCTGTGTGGGCGTTCCTCCAGCGATAGTCTCGCGCCATGCCGTCAGCTGCTGCGAGACGCGCTGATTACACTGACTATATTGTGATTATAATAAATATTGTAACGTTGTATAATAAATCAGGCCAATTTGTCCATCAGCGAAGGCTTTTATTATTAAGCCAAAAACGGCTGCTGTTGGCCACAACCACGCCGATCAGAGAGAGAGAGCAACACAACGACAACAACATAACGTTCACTCCCCTGCTGCCTTCACAGCCTCCACAGAAAAGAGGAAAACACAGAACCCTTGAACCATTTACAAAGTCGCTACACTATCTTTGTATCACCACCTTTTTTCCCGTGTCTGCGTTTGGAGAGTCCTGTTCAATCCTCCAGCTCTGCTGGAGGATCATAACATTCACAGGGCACACCGGACGGCGTACCAGCAGGTAAAAGTCGAAGTAATTAAATAAATACAAAAAGAAGTAATTGAATAAATACAAAAATAATGGCTGGGGAATAAAAACACAAGTTTTAATAATATATTTTTATTTTTTTTGTTATAACATGAATTTCACTCTCTCTCTCTCTACCCATATATATATATATATATATATATACAGTGAACCCCCGGCTATCGCGGTTAATGGGGACCGAGACCACCCGCGAAACTGAAAATCCGCGAAGTAGCGTCGCACCTTCAAAAAAAAAAATAAATAAATAAATTATATATAGCGGCGCACCTTCAAAAATGCTTAAAAAAATATATATTAAAAAAAAATATACGGGTAGAGAGAGAGAGAGTGAACACACTAGAACACTGTTCTACCAAACAATTTACTTACGAACAACCAATCAAAAACAAAACAAACATACAAAAACAAGCAAACACTAACATAATTAGTCCGTCGTTTTGCGCAGGGGCATGAAGAGCTTTACTGCTCCTCTTCGGTTCACTAGATGCACCAAGGGATAATGAGCGTTTGGGAGGCATCACGAATGGCTCCACAAAACTTTTACACTTAAAAAATTACTGCGAGACAAAGACTAACTAACCGCGATCTATGGCCAGAAGCGTATTGTACATACGTATACGAGATGAGCGTGGACTGATGGGCATCGGGAGAAGCTTGGGCTACTGTAGTGAATTGGCCAATTGACCAATTGCCCGTGGTGCTTACCGTATTGTATGTGCATTTCTTTGCGTTTTAAAATTTTGCAAAATGATACAATTATATACCCCCCTGTATACAGTACACCATATAGAATACGGGTAGAGAGAGAGAGAGTGAAATTCATGTTATAACAAAAAAACAAATTATTATTAAAACTTATTATTTTTTTTATTCCCCAGCCATTATTTTTGTATTTATTCAATTACTTCTTTTTGTATTTATTTAATTACTTCGACTTTTACCTGCTGGTACGCCGTCCGGTGTGCCCTGTGAATGTTATGATCCTCCAGCAGAGCTGGAGGTTTGAACAGAACTCTCCAAACGCAGACCCGGGAAATAAGGTGGTGATACAAAGATATTTATTATAATCACAATATAGTCAGTGTAATCAGCGCGTCTCGCAGCACGAGACGATCGCTGGAGGAACGCACACAGCTGAAAAAACAAAAACACACGCGGCATGACAGGCACGGATCATGACAGTGAAATGAAAGGTGGCATTCTTCATTTATTTATTTATTTATTCATTCATAACTGACAGCCTCGCGCTCCGCCGGTGCCCGGAGAAGGTGCTCCTCTTCGGCTTACTGTGACGCGAGCATGCCCTCCTCCTCGGGAGCTTCCATTCAGTTAAACTTGGGGCCCGCTTGGCACCGCCCGTGCCCGGGGAAGGTGCTCCTCTTCGGCTTACTGTGACGCGAGCATGCCCTCCTCCTTGGGAGCTTCCATTCGGTTAAACTTAGGGGCCGTTTGGCACCGCCCGTGCCCGGGGAAGCTGCTCATCTACGACTTAACTGCCACGCACGCCGGCCGGAGCTCTGATACGGTCCGAACCGCGCGAAACGTCGCCACCAATCGTGTCCGGGGGAACCTGCTCTTCTTCGACCACTCTCTTCTTCGTCCACTCTCCTCTTCGGCGCACGCCGGCCGTCTAACCGCTTCAGCGCCCCCTTGTGCCGCTCGGCGATACTGCAATGCCCCCGAATATTTTTTAGACCCGCGAAGCACTGAACCCGCGAAAGGTGAACCGCGAAGTAGCGGGGTTCACTGTATATATATGTATATGTATATGTATATGTATATATATATGTATATATATATATATATATATATGTATATGTATATGTATATGTATATGTATATGTATATGTATATATATATGTATATGTATATGTATATGTATATATATATATGTATATATATATGTATATGTATATATATATATATGTATATATATATGTATATATATATGTATATGTATATGAGGTGTCAGAAAAACGTGATATTAATGGGATTAATCCAACACCCGGAAAAAAACATCAAGCACGCGTAATTTAGGACACGCCTGCATAGGCTTGCTGTGCAGACTTTTTGCCGGTGTTCTGCCAAAATGTCATACCCGTACTAATCGTCCTACCGGAGGCTGTTTTAACAGCCTGATCTGTCAAAATGTCCTACCCATGCGAAATTTCCTACCAGAGGCTAATTTGTCAGCAAAGTACTACCGTGTGCTTTCAGATCGTCTGTTTTACATGCATATAGGTATAATTAAAAAAATATATTTTGGGAAAATACACATAGACGCAAGCAGGTAGGACGTCCTGACAGTTTATATGCATAGATATGTTTACAAACAACTTTTACTTGCGATATCAAACGAGTGTGGCCTACGCATGAGTAATGCAATGTGCTCAACACACGTCAGTGTATTTTGCGGCAAAGCAAAATTCAAATAAGACTCAATGAAAATAAAATTATTAAGTACTACCCACTTTTAATCGAACAAATGACTGGTTGGACAAAAAGCTCCAAACCTCCCACGAAATCACTGTCGGCATTGTGCGCATGCGCACTAGGCATTGGTAGGACGTCTCGATGGGTAGGAAGGAATTTCAGAACACCGGTTGATAGACCTAAAAGCATCATGGCGCGTGGTAAAAATGATGCAAATTCAATTCTAAACGGCATTTTTTTTTTTAAAGAAAAAAATGTACCTAATGGTGTCACAGATAAGAGCAAAGTGTGTATTGCCATCGTAAACTGAACTACCATCGCAGCACGTCCAGTTTAAAATACTATTTGATGGCCAAGCACACAACTACCTCGGTGTGACAACCCATTATTTTGACCCATTTCATTTGCTCTTTGTTGGCATTTTATATTTCTTATATTACTCCAATTTAATCCCTTAGAAAGGCTGTTGAGATGCTGTTTCGTGTGACTTTGTTTGTGTGAGTCAAATCCTGTGATTTGTTTTTTCAATTAAAAAAAAAAGTATTTGCATAAAAACAAAAAAAATCAATTCTGATATATTAAAGGTATTGAATTATATACATAATTTAAAAAATGGGAGGGATTTTTTTTTACAACTTGGGATTGACTGTGAGTTAACTATGAAAAAATGCAATTAATTATGATTAAATATTTTGATCGCTTGACAGCACTAACTATATATATATATATATATTTATATATAGACACCGGCTCCTTTAAGAGGGCGGAGTTTAGCGCTCCAACTCACGAAGCGTGGGCGTGCGTGTGCGTGTATAGGAAGGAGGAAGAAGGAGAGACGATGGCGAGAATCGTGTCAGTCTGTCTATCGAGCTAAGTTTATTTGAGTTGTAGTCCACATTTATCCTGCTTTGAGTTGTGCGTGAGACAAAACCACACGAATATTTCATTTGAAGCATCCAGAAATGTGTACTGTGACTTCAACCTTATTAAAAACCAGAAAACACAAGATCCTATCCTCGTTATTGGAGTTCTAACCGGACTCTCAACAGTGATTTGCATACTCCTCCCAGCACCAGTCATTTACATATTTTTCAATGGTCCTTCGAGCCGGATGGCAAATCGCTGTTTGAAGAGGCAGGACTCAGAATTAGCAGCACCTGGCGGCAAACCTAAACGATTGACATCGGTACCTTCCTATATGTCTGATTATGACTTGAGTGGGCCAGGTGCGCTGAGTAAATTCCAAAGACCAGCTGCTCCTACTAGAGCATGACAAGAGGAGCACATAGCTACGGAGCGCTCAACTAGTAGATCCCCATCACCACCGGCTAGCCAGGGCTTTGACACAGGGAATTTGGGGGATGTTGAGCACGAGCAGGGGTCTCAGCATTTTATGTTGCAAACCACCAGGGGGCAGGATATCAACCCACTCATTGAGTTTAATGCTGCCCTTAAAGAGATGCGCCAAGAAAATGCTGAACTCCGCAAACAGTTTCAGAGCCTGATGACTGCCTTACAGTCCAATCCTCCTCCTACCCTCCCACATCCAGGCACATCCCGCAGTGGGTTTGACGGAGGCAATCAACGCCCGATCAGGAGCCAACCGGACAATCTAGCCCACTCACAGCTACAATATCAGGCACGCGGGTCGTCTGGAAACCTGATACAGGACTTCTCACAAGTCAAAGTTTCACAGCCACCCCCAGATCAAGGATATAGTACATTCTACGCAGCCACACTCCCGCATAGTGTGTCTCATGCTGACATGTATGGCCAAAGGCCTCCCGCTCACTCATTCAGAGCTAGTGACCCACAGTATGAAGATTCATACGCTGGAAGAGATTCAGCCTTCCCCCAAGTGCCCTACTCTCATGTTCCACAGAGAGAGACCACATACAGAGGACCAAAGCCCACCATTCCCAGCCTCACATCACCAGATCCCAGAGGGTTCGCACGTATGAAGTTAGCCTTAGAGAATTTATTACCGCATGACGCCACTGAGAGATACAAGTACCAGATTCTCACTGATCATCTTAAGTGTGAAGAAGCCTCACTCGTGGCTGACTCTTATTGTAATTCCAGGCTACCCTACACAGATATGATGCTGGCTCTCACCAAGATGTATGGACAGCCCCACAAGCTTGCTGTGCTACAGATTGCAGCGCTAATGGATGGTCCAAACATACGTAGTGGTGATGCTAAGAGCTTCGTTTATTCGCTCTCAACGTGCGCTCACTAGTGGGCATGTTAGAACAGCTGGGTCAACAAGGTCAGGTTGAATTAACCTGTGGCTCTCATGTCTCGAGGCTCTTAAGTAAACTCCCCCACGACCTCAATGCCAGCTTTAAAAGATTCATCCATCCACTTAGAGTTTCCATTCCGACCCTTTTCGAATTTGCTGATTGGCTGGAATCTGAGTTAGAAGTTCAGGAAGACAGCATTACGCCCCCCAAGAGAGACGAGTCGTCCAACAAGAGGCATGATAACAAGCGCGCTACTAAATCTTCAAGTAAGTCTGCTACTATCCTCCTGAACACTGAGAAAGCTTCGGGATCAAGCTCTGCAGCAACCCCACCTGCCTCTGGACAGCCAGCTGACAAGACAAATACGATGGAAAAGAGAAAGGCCTACTGTCCATATTGTGATAATGACAAGCACTTCTTGAACAGCTGCTCTAATTTTAAGGACTTGACTAGGGAACAAAAGGTGACGTGGATTAAAGTCAGTAAGAAGTGCTGGCAATGTGGACGCAATCATCAAGCGGCAAAGTGCACGCTCAAAGCCCCCTGTAAGGATTGTCGCAGGAAACATCTGCTTGTGCTGCATGACGTGAATTAGAGAGGAAAGGAGGAGGAACAAGCACCGCATTCACCGCCAACAGAAAGCTGCCTCCTAAGCACAACCAACAGAGTCCTGTATGCAGACCGCCCAGTCTACAACCGGAAGGTGTTGCTGAAGATCAGTAAAGTCTTCCTGAGGAACGGTGACAAGTCCTTGGAGACATATGCAATTTTAGATGATGGCTCGGAGCGGACAATACTGCTCCAGCCTGCTGCCAAACAGTTGTGCCTTAAAGGAAGAAAGGAGGTGATGGCTCTCCGTACAATCCGACCAGGACTGGATCAGCTCCATGGAGCGTCAGTTTCATTCACGATTTCGCCAGCTGACAGCCCTGAAAAGATATATACTATCCCGAATGCCTTTACAGCCGCTCAACTGAGTTTAGCAAAGCATTCTCATCCAGTTGCCGCACTTAAGCAGAAGTATAAACATCTGTCAGGTTTGCCTCTTCTGCCACTGAATAGGGTCCAGCCGTTGTTTCTGATTGGTGCTGACTACACGCTCCTCATCACACCGATAGAGCCAGTCAGATCAGGACCACCTGGTGGGCCAGCAGCTGTGAAGACACGCCTTGGATGGACTCTACAAGGGCCAGCCCAAGCCATCAAGTCAAGCCCTAATGTAAGTCACTGCCTTTTTACATCTGCCCCTTCATCCACAGAGCTCTTCTCATGCGTTGAGAAGTTATGGCAGATGGAGGTGCTTCCCTACCGTAGCGAGAAGCTAGCAGTTCGGTCAAGACAGGACCAGGAGGCAGTTGAATTACTTCAAGAACCAACGGTGAGAGTCGATATCAATGGCACTAAGCGTTATGCCACACCCCTTCTTCGAGTTAAGAACATGCCTCTCCTCAAAGCCAGCCCTGTGGCAGTATTGCCACTCCTGAGAGGCATAGAGAAGCGCTTAGCCAATTCCCCAGAACAAGCTGCTGTCTACAAAGAGGAGATAAAGAAGCTTGTAGATGCTGGCTATGTCGTGAAGTTGACAGACTACGAAATAGAGCACAGCCCAGAAGCGTTATATATACCGCACCATAAGGTCCAACATAATGGGAAAAATTGGGTGGTGTACAACTGCTCATTCCATTACCAAGGTTACAACCTTAACCAACTCCGGCTACTAGGTCCCACTCTCGGGCCCTCCTTGCTAGCTGTTCTTTTATGCTTCAGGGAGCATGCCGTTGCCTTCAGCAGTGATATCCGGAGCATGTTTCATCAGGTAATGCTCCTGCCAGCAGATCGACTACTGTTGCGATTTTTATGGAGAGACATGCAGCGGGACCGCCCACCTGATGTGTATGAGTGGCAGGTGCTCCCATTTGGAACCACCTGCAGCCCCTGCTGTGCAACATTCGTGCTGCAGAAACATGTCAGTGACCAGAGCCAACCGGAAGAGGATGTACATGATGTCATCCACAAGTCCTTCTAAGTGGACAACTGTCTCCTTAGTCTCCTTGTCCAATAGCAGCCAAGACTCTTGTAGACAAACTGCGCTATCTTCTGGCTGAGGGCGGATTCGAGTTGAGGCAATGGACAAGCAACGATCCCAGTGTCATCGAGCCTCTTGCACCAGACATGAGGTCATCCAGTTGTGAGCTGTGTTTTAGCCAAGGTCAAGTCGACCTCCAGGAGCCCGCACTTGGACTCCAATGGAACTGTAAGTCAGACTCGCTCACATACAAACACAGACACATTGACTGCACAGTGACTACAATGAGAAATCTCTATCGAGTTTTAGCCAGCCAATATGATCCTCTTGGCTACATTGTGCCTTATACCACGCGAGCTAAAGTCATTGTGCGCCACCTGTGGGAGAGGAATTGAGAATGGGATGATCCACACCTTCCACAGGAGCTACTGGAGAGGTGGCATGAATGGGAAGCAGAATTAGTCCACTTGCCCGAGATAGCCCTGCCTCGGTGCTACACTAGTCCCAGTCTGGATCAACCTAACTGTGCAAGAGACATTCATGTATTTTGTGACGCCTCTGAGCTGGCATATGGATCAGTGGCTTATCTGAGGACAGAGAATGCAGAGGGGGAAATTGAAATTGCATTCCTTGCAGCCCGATCACGTGTTGCACCCAAAAAGCAACAGTCTGTGCCACGACTAGAGTTGTGTGCCGCCCTGACAGGTGCCCAGCTCTACAAAGTTATTAGTACTGAGTTAACCCTGCCCATACGCAGTTGCACCCTATGGTCAGACTCCGCAACGGTCTTAACCTGGTTGAACTCAGACTCGTGCAGATACAAGGTCTTCGTGGGTACACGTGTGGCGGAGATACAAGAACTGACAGAAGCAGGTGCATGGAGATACGTGCCCTCACGAGACAACCCGGCAGATGATATAACCCATGGCCTCACCCTCCAAGACATCAGCCGAGGCAGAAGATGGACCCATGGCCCTACGCTGCTGAAACAAACTCCTCGTGACTGGCCCAACCTACCTCCTCCACCTCACCGCGTCCCCGAAGGTGAGCTGAAACATCATCTTGTGATAACCCTGTCTAGTTCTAGTCTTCCAGATCCTCTTCAAGACGAGACATGGGACAGTTTCATTGAGGCCACTGCCCGGCAGTTTCATGGGGCGGCCGACTCCAAGAAGCCCCTCACGGCTGATTCCTATGCTGCTGCTGAGCTGGAAGCCTTGCAACAATCTCAAAGAGAGTAATTCCCTGAGGATGTCATCCAGCTAAAGGTCAACAAACCCATTGCTAAATCAAGTCGACTTATTCCACTTGCACCTGAGTTTGATGAACAAACAGGTCTTATCAGAGTAGGAGGCCGTCTTTGCCGTTTCCCCCTCCTGAGAGCGGATGAAGTGCACCCCATTGTTCTGGACCCCAAACATGCTCTGACCAGACTCATCATACTGGATTATGATGTAAAGCTACAGCATCCCGGGCCAGAACGAGTGTTTGCTGAAATCAGGATGAAGTACTGGGTGCTACGCGGACGCGAAACCGTACGCCGGCACCAGAGATCCTGTGTGAAGTGCAAGAAGTGGAAGGGGCAACCAAATCCTCCACGGATGGCGGACCTCCCTCCGACCAGACTGCGTCTCTTCAAACCTGCATTCTATTCCACCGGCGTAGATTGTTTTGGGCCATACACCATCAAGATTGGACGCAGGAACGAAAAGAGGTGGGGGATAATATTTAAATGTCTAACCACTAGAGCAGTCCACCTCAACCTGATCCCTAGTATGGACACAGATGCGTTCCTGATGGCCATGAGATGCTTTATAGCCAGATGAGGGAAACCCCAAGAGATTCTCTGTGACCAGGGACCAAACTTCAGAGGAGGCGACCGAGAACTACAGAAAGCATTTCAAGAGCTTCATCCTGAGCTCCAGCAACAGCTTGCTGGCCAACAAATCAGGTTTGCCTTTAACCCTCCTGGTTCCCCACACTTGTGCGTGAGACAAAAGCACACGAATATTTCATTTGAAACATCCAGAAATGTGTACTGTGACTTCAACCTTATTAAAAACCAGAAAACACAAGATCCTATCCTCGTTATTGGAGTTCTAACCGGACTCTTAACAGTGATTTGCATACTCCTCCCAGCACTAGTCATTTACATATTTTTCATATATATATATATATATATATATATATATATATATATATATATATATATATATATATATATATATATATATATATTAGGGCTGGGCGATATGGCTCAAAACTATATCGGGAGGCATGCACGTCATATCGGTCGATATCGATATATATCGAATTATTAATTTATATATATATATATATATATATATATATATATATTTTTTTTTTAAGATTGTCGCGAGAGCTGGGACTGTATGTGAATTTGGGGGGGTTCACAGGAGCGCCTCATCCAAACAGTCACTCGAATCAAAGAGCGTGATGGGACACAGGGATAGAGAACAACGTAGCTTTAATAGCCCTCCAATCAATTCAACAGAGCTCAATAACTCACTTTCATTCTGGAGCATACACGACGACGAAAAGTCTAGCAATTGTCCCATGCGTGTCCGCGGAGGATGCTTGTTAGCGGCTTCACTGCTACGTACGCCTGCTTCCCTTGCAACGGAGGTCTCGTGGACTAGAGCTACGGGCCGTTTAGTCTCGTGTGTGTCCAGGAGGGGGGGCTGCTTGTTATCGGCTTAACTTTTAAGCAAGCATTTCCTCAAGTCGGCCGGTAAGTCCACTTTAGCCACCCATTTTTGTTTTGTTTGTTTTGAATCACGCTAGCTCAACTGCGCATGTGTAAGCCTCCGGTTATATTTCCTCAATGGGAGGGAGTTTGTGACGAATAGGGCAGTGATTGGTTGAATTTGCTCCGTGTTTTTTTTTTTTTGGGATCGCTAATTTATCTATATCATTTTCTATTTCTATTGATATGACTCACCCACCTATCGTGATACATATCGATATCAAATTATTGTCACAGCCCTAATATATATATATATATATATATATATATATATATATATATATATATATATATATATATATATATATATATATCATACACTTATAAATAAAAAGACAAAACAACAAATAAAAACAGCTTGAATGTATTATGGTCCAAGACCATTTAGAGATTTATAGACAGCAGCAAGATTGAAAAATATATTCTTTGACTCACAGGAAGCCAGTGAAGGCATTTGAGGTTAAGTGCGATGTGGTCAAGTTTCCTGGTGTTTGTAAGAATTCTGGCGGGAGCATTTTGGATCAGATGCATCTGTCTGAGGGATTTTTTTTTTCAATTCTTCTAAAGACACCATGACATTAATGTAGTCTACTGAAAATAAAAGCATGATCACGTTGTTCCGTGTCTTTTTCAGACATCCTTCCATCCATATCTGAGCCGCTTATGCTCATGACTGTTGCAGGCGTGCTATAGCCTATCCCAGCCGTCTTCGGTCAGTAAAAGTGGTGCACTCGGTACTAGTTGCCAGCCAATCAAAACCTCTTTAATTCAAGTTATGTTTTTCAGGTGGTAATAGGCAGATTTAGTAATATCTTTGAATGTGTGTTGAAATTCAGGTCTGAGTCAATATTTACACCAATATTTCTGGCTTGATTTGTAGCTTTCAGTGACATAGAGTCACGTGAGTGCTTATTTTGGACATTTAATTTTTGGGGTCAATAACAATCAATTCTGTCTTTAACTAGATTGAGCTGGAGAAAATGTCGGTCCATCCACTCACTGATTTGATAAATGCACTTCATGAAAGTAAGGGACGTGTTCTGTTTTCAATTTGTAGTTAATTTAAATCAAGTTATTGCATTCAAGTTACTGTGAAGTGTAACGTTAAATATTTTTCGAAATGTTTTTTGTACAACGTAACTTTAGTTTTGTTATGAAGCAGCGTAGTTCGTAACCGGAAATGACGTCATCAAATCGGATGTTGCGTACGCGGAAGCAGGAAGTAAAATAACAGATCGTCAATAAGAGAGAAATGTGATGATATTGAAGTCCAATCGAGCACAAGCCACATACATCTTATGCCTTTGGTAGCATCGTGGGTACGTATAAGTTTGTGTTATTAACAATGTACAATTATGTGGCAATTTATGTAAAAAGATGTTAATTCGGCAACGTGTATAAAAGCGCTAAGATTTATGCTAGCACTCGCTAATTGCGTTAGCACAATGTCTCGTTACTATAGCAGTTAATGTAATGTTAGCCTATTTAGTTCATTTATTTGTGAATGTAAAGTAATTCATATTGACGAATTTTGTCTTTTTTTTTTATTCTGACTTGAAGGTAATATTGCCTCATACTGTATGTTACAGTTTCACCTTTTTTCTGCACTATTAAACCTGTGGACTCAAGAGTAACGTCTTCAGAGTCATGGTGTAGAAGATGAGTTTAGCTGACTGTCCAAACAAGGCTGAGACAGTACAGTGAAATCACGGCTTCCTCTCGGGCAAGATAATGTGGACATGCTGGTAGGAACAAATCATCACATTAAAAAGTAGGTTAACAAATCAGTATCCTACAAACCGCCTGAGGTCAGAAGGAGAAAATAAGGACAAGTAGCCATGTCAAAGACACATTCACATGCTTCGTCTGTGCACTCTAGTGCCTCATCAACATCCTCTGCAACAGCTAAAGCGAGAGCAAAAGCAGAAGCTGCAAAAGCACGTCTTTACTATGCTGAGGAGGAAATTAACCTGAAACTAGAAAAAGCTAAATTGGAAGCATCTATGCAAATGCTTGAATACAAGAAAGAAACTGCAGCAGCCGTTGCGGAAGCAGAAGCCCTGGAAGCTGCCGTTGAAACCATGAGCGAACAACTCAGTCATATGCTTGTGTTAGATTCTACTCGCTTAACAGCCACGCAACGCACTCAGGAGTATGTTGCTAAACAAACCAAAGCTTTGGAAACAGAATACCAGCCAAATAAGGAGGATGTTTCAACGCCACACAATATTTTCCCAACATGTTCAACCTTGTAGGGATGAATACCTTCGTGAGCCCCGACAAGTGAAGTTTGAAAAGTGTAATTCTGCACTGCCACACCAGTTCAGCACTCACAACGACCAAAATCGTGCATCGCCCCTATCCTATCCCTTGTCTCCTAATTCCAATCACAACAACGTAAATGAATTTGTGAGATACCTTGCACGTCGTGAATTGGTGTCTAGCAGCTTACTTCAGTTTAATGACAAGCCACAGAATTACAGAGCCTGGAAACGCTCATTTCACTTAGCAACCAGTTGTTTAAATTTAACAGCAAGTGAGGAAATCGATCTTCTTCTAAAATGGCTTGGTGAGGAGTCAAAAGGGCATGCCGAACAAATAAGAGCAATTCATGTCAATAATCCAGAGGCAGGCCTAGACATGTTCTGGACAAGACTCGAACGAATTTATGGTTCAACGGAAGCAATTGAAAACGCATTGACACCTTTCCAAAGATAGGGAATCGGGAATATGCCATGTTAACAAAGTTAAGCGATCTTCTAATGGAACTACTCTCGGCTAAGGATGACGGAGTCTTACCCGGTCTGTCCTTTCTCGGCACAGCAAGAGGAGTTAACCCAATAGCGCAGAAGCTTCCCTTTCGTCTACAAGAGAAGTGGGCTTCAGTTGGTGCATTGTATAAACGACGAGAGAATGTGCATTATCCACCATTCAGTTTATTTGTAGATTTCGTCCATCAAGAAGCAAGCATTACTGATGATCCAAGCTTCAGCTTTCTCACTCAGACAGACGATATACCTAAGGCTGAAAAAGCAACATGGCAGACAAAAAAGCATCCGGGAATCTCAGCTTGCAAAACAGAGATAAAACCCAATACGGATTCTGACTTGACAGAATCTCCAACAAAGGCAGAGTATACAGACAGAATGTGCACTATTCATGGGAAACCACACCCTTTGCACAAATGTCGTGCGTTTCGAGAACGGCCTATCGAAGATCGCAAAACGTTTTTGAGAGAAAACAATCTTTGCTTCAGATGTTGTTCGTCAACACACATCGCCAAAAACTGTTAAGTTCAGTTTCAGTGTTTTGAGTGCAAAAGTGAGAGACATTGCACGGCCCTACATCCAGAGCCCGCAGCATGGATGGAAGTGGAGGTCCCTGCTCCAGAGCATGGCGGGGAGGAAATCAAAACCTTGCCTGAATCGGATATCACAACCAAATGCACCAAAGTCTGCGGTGGAGACCTCATAGACCGATCCTGTTCGAAAATTTGTCTTGTGAAGGTGTATCCAGCTGGTCACAGAGAGAAGGCGGTGAAAGTCTATGCAATTTTGGATGAGCAGAGCAATAGGTCACTCACCCGTTCGCAGTTCTTTGATGTGTTTTCTGACAAAAGTCCAAATGTTCCATACACACTGAAAACATGTGTGGGAGTAAAAGAAGTAGTAGGGAGGCGGGCAAATGGATATGAATTAGAATCGCTGGATGGAACACTCAGAATTCCACTACCCAGCCTTACGGAATGTAACGACATTCCGAACAACAGAGATGAAATTCCAACTCCAGGTGTCGCTCTTCATCACGCACATTTAAAGCCGATGGCTCATCTCATTCCAGAAATGGATCCAAATGCCCAAATCATGCTTCTTTTGGGTTGAGACATCATCAGAGTACACAAGGTACGCAAACAAGTTAATGACTCACACAACGAACCGTATGCACAGAAGTTAGACCTTGGTTGGGTTGTAGTAGGCAATGTGTGCCTTGGCAGCATCCACAGGCCGTTGACAATCAGACTTTATTTACATACACCACAGAGCTACAACAGCCATCCATCTTTAACCCATGTCCGAATGTGTCCCTTGTGAAAGAAAGGTACATTGCCATTCAAGTGACAAGCTACCTCACAAATATGTTCTGGAGAAGAATGTACCTACTGGCAGGGAAGTTAATGACCATCTTGGATGTAATGTGTTCCAGAGAACCAAAGAGGACAACCAAGTTGCTCCCTCAATTCAGGATGCTTCATTCATGAAAATAATGAACGATGGACTTCAGAAAGATTCCAACAACAATTGGGTAGCTCCATTACCCTTTAAGAGCCCACGCCGACGGCTTCCCAACAACAGGCCCCAGGCACTAAAACGTCTCATGTCTCTTGTGCAAAACCTTGAGAAGAGGCCTGAGATGAGAGAACACTTCTTCTGTTTTATGGATGACATTTTCAAAAACGGCCATGCTGAGTTAGCAACCCCTCTCGATGAGAATCAGAATCAGAAATCCCTTTGTCATTGTACTCAAGTGTGCAACGAGATTAGAGAGCTCCCCTCTCCAGTGCAATACAACAATAATTCAGATAAATATATAAATTAGATAAATAAGAGAATAGTTAGTGCAATGGAAAATAATACTGGCTAGGATATATAAAAACACATCACGTTGCTGTTCTGCAAGGTAAGGGTGGTCGTGTGTGTGTGTGAGAGTTTAGAATGGAGATGGCTCTTGTAAAGAAACTGTTTCTCAGTCAATTGGTCCTTGATTTGATGCACCTGTAGCGCCTGCCAGAGGGCATCAGGTTTAACAGGTGTGAGTTTGGGTGGGTATTGTCTATTGAGAGCCCTGCTGAGGCACCGGGCGGTGTAGATGTCCGACAGTGAGGAGAGAGGGCAGCCAATAATCCTTTGCGCTGTTTTGACCGTCTTCTGGAGCCTCACTCTGTCCGCCTCAGTGCAGCCGCTGTACCAGGTGGAGACACAGTACGTCAGCAGGCTCTCGATGGACGAGTGGTAGAAGGCCAGCAGCAGCCTCCTGTCCAGGTTGAATTTCCTGAGGACTCTCAGGAAGTGCAGACGCTGGTGGACCTTCTTTACCACTGCTGTGGTGTTGTGTGTCCAAGAAAGGTCATCGGAGATCTGTACTCCCAGGAGCTTGAACGTGTGGACCCTCTCCACACACACGCCTTCGATGTAGAGGGGGGGGCGGCACCGTCTTGTTCCTCCTGAAGTCGATGACGATCTCCTTTGTTTTTGCAATGTTGAGTTGCAGTCTGTTGTGCTCGCACCAAGCCGTCAGTCTCTGGACCTCCACTCTGTAGGCTGCCTCGTCACCTTCCGAGATCAGACCGACCACTGTCGTGTCGTCAGCAAACTTGACGATGGTGTTGTTACCGTGGGCCGGGCTGCAGTCGTAGGTGTAGAGGGCGTATAGGAGAGGGCTCAGCACGCATCCTTGAGGGGAACCGGTGCTCAGCGTACGGGTGGAGGACGTGTAGGGGCCGAGAAAGAGGAACAATGGTATTTGCCAATATTCGGTGTATACATCCCAAAAAGTCCAAGAAAATTAGAGTTGTATTTGATTCTAGTGCCCAATTCAATGGCGTGTCCCTCAACTATGTGCTCTTGACTGGACCAGACTTGAACAACACGTTGCTAGGTGCCTTGATCCGCTTCAGGAAAGAAGCTGTTGCATTCACGGCAGACATAGAACAGATGTTCTATTCTTTTTTTGGTCAGAAAAGAGGACAGGAATTTTTGGAGATTCTTAGGGTTCCGTGACAATGATTTCAGCAAAGATATAGTGGACTACTACATGACAGTCCACGTCTTCGGGAATAGCCCCTCACCTGCGGTGGCCATTCATGGACTACACCAATCTGTCAAAAGCAATGAGTTCTATATTGACCCTGAAGTAAAACGCTTTGTGATGAAAGACTTCTAGGTGGATGATGGGTTGAAGTCTCTGTCTACAGTTGAAGCTGCTATAGACTTGCTAAAGAAGACGCGAGATGTTCTCCTTAAGTCAAACCTGAGACTACACAAGATCGCAGCAAAGCGCAAAGAGGTCATGGAAGCCTTCCCATCAAAGGACCACGCAAGCAACTTAAAAGACCTTGACTTCAGCACGAATCGACAAACAGACCGCTTTGTCTTCATTGTCTCCGATGTAGTAAAGCCTGACACTCGTCGAGGTGTTTTGTCCACCATTAACAGCCTCTACGATCCTCTAGGATTTGCAGCTCTAGTTACTATCCAAGGCAAAGCAATTCTGAGAGAACTCACTGCAGAGAATGGTGACTGGGATGCACCATTGCCTAGTGAAATGGAGGAGTCCTGGACATATTGGAGGATATCTGTAACAGAATTGACAAATCTGGTAGTTCCTACGGCCTACACTAAACTTTCACCATTGGCAGCTGTCCGCAGAGAGTTATGTGTGTTCTCTGATGCCTCAATAAAAGCAATTGCTGCGGTAGCCTACCTCAAAATCACAGACAGTGCTGGAAATAATCATATTGGCTTCATTATGGGGAAGGCCAAGCTGTCCCCCCGCCCAGAACACACAATTCCCAGACTAGAACTTTGTGCGGCAGTACTCGGTGTAGAGTTAGCTGAGTTGGTCTCAGTTGAACTTGATCTTGAACTTGATACCACAAAATTTTACACAGATAGCAAAGTAGTTTTAGGCTACATTTGCAACGAAACGCGACGTTTCTATGTTTATGTAAATAACAGGGTCTCGCGCATTCGAAAATCCTCCAGTCCATGTCAATGGCACTACGTACCAACAACACAGAACCCTGCAGATCATGCAACACGCTCAGTTGCTGCTGACCATTTAAACGACACAAACTGGCTGAGTGGGCCGAACTTTCTGTAAGAACTGGAGCAAGAAGTTTATGAAGGTGCCTTTGATCTTGTGGACCCAAGTTCATATTCAGACCTTTGTCCTTCAGTGTCGATCTTAGTCACTGCTGCCACATCTAAGAAACTTGGTTCACAGAGGTTTTCCAAGTTTTTGTCATGGAAGTCACTCATTCGTGCCATTATGCACTTAAAACACATAATCCGCTGTTTCAATTCCTTCACAATAAACAACTCATGCAAGGGCTGGCATTTGTGCAAGACAGAGATCACTGTTGCTGAATTCAACCAAGCGTTAGTGGTGATCATTCAAACAGTGCAAGAAGAAGTCTACAGTGAAGAAATAAGATTCATCAAAGAGCATAAAGGCATTTCCAAAACCAGCCCTCTCAAGAATTTAGATCCGTTTCTCGATTCAAATGGCCTACTCAGAGTTGGAGGACGTCTTCATCATTCGAGTCTGTACGAAAGAGAGAAGACTCCATTGATCATTCCAGGTAATCACCACATCGCAACCTTGATCATCAGAAAATACCATGAAGAAGTTCACCATCAGGGTGGTCACTTTACGGAAGGGGCTGTCCGTTCAGCTGGTTTTTGGATAATTGGTGGCAAGAGAAGAGTGAGCAGTATCATCTACAACTGTGTGCCATGCAGACGTCTCAGGGCTCCAACTAGCAGTCAAAAAATGTCCAACCTCCCAGCAGATCGTCTTTCCACAGACCCTCCCTTCACAAATGTCGGACTAGATGTTTTTGGCCCCTGGAGTGTCTATTCTCGCCGGACAAGAGGAGACTTTCCACAAAACAAACGTTGGGCTGTGATTTTTACATGTATGAGCATAAGAGCCGTCCATACTGAAGTCATTGAGTCCCTCGACACATCCAGTTTTATTAATGCTTTAAGACGTTTCCTGGCTGCAAGAGGACCGGTCAAGAGTATCCGCTCGGATAGAGGGACTAATTTTGGGAGTGCATGCAAGGACCTAAAGATACCTACAAACATTAACCTCAACAGCGTCAAGTCCTACCTTTCAGACCAAGCATGTTCTCGGACTTTCAACCCTGCGCATGCTTCCCATTTCGAAGGAGCATGGGAAAGAATGATTGGGATCGCCAGGAAGATACTAGACTCTATGTTCCTTCAGTTGAAAGACAAACTTACCCATGAAGTCTTGGTAACCTTTATGGCAGAAGTATCAGCTATCATTAATGCCCGGCCGCTTGTTCCCTTGACAACTGAACCAGATGAGTCATTCATACTTACCTCGGCTACTCTTCTAACTCAAAAGGGGTTCCCTCTCCCAGCTCCTGCAGGAGAATTCAGGCCTGCTGACATCTACAAGCGCCAGTGGAGGCATGTCCAGCATTTGTCCAACACCTTCTGGGACAGGTGGCGGAAACAGTTTCTTCCAACCTTGCAAGCACGAAGAAAGTGGTAATGTCCACGCAAGAACATTCAGCCTAAGTCCATTGTCCTCTTTAAGGACCCCCAAGTACAAAGGAACGAATGGCCACTAACAAAGACTTTTCCAAGCAAAGATGGTCGGGTTTGTCAAGTCGAAGTGAAGGTGATCAAGCCTGGAGGAGAGACATTGTTTGTGAGACCAGTCACAGAACTGGTGTTGCTTGTTCCCCCAGATGTGTAGGCAATGGACAAGTGGGTGGCATGGAATCATGCCAGGCAGGGAGTGTTCTGTTTTCAATTTGTAGTTAATTTAAATCTAGTTATTGCATTCAAGTTACTGTGAAGTGTAACGTTAAATATTTTTCTACATGTTCTTTGTACAACGTAACTTTAGTTTCGTTATGAAGCAGCGTAGTTCATAACCGGAAATGACATCATTAAATCGGATGTCGCGTACGCGGGAGCAGGAAGTAAAATAACAGATCGTCAATAAGGGAGAAATGTGATATTGAAGTCCAATCGAGCACAATCCGCATACATCTTATGCCTTTGGTAGCATTGTGGGTACGTACAAGTTTGTGTTATTAACAATGTACAATTCTGTGGCGCTTTTATGTTAAAAGATGTTAATTCGGCAACGTGTATAAAAGCGCTAAGATTCATGCTAGCACTCGATAATTGCGTTAGCACAATGTCTCGTGACTATGGCAGTTAATGTAAATTTAGCTTATATAGTTCATTTATTTGTGAATGTGAAGTAATTCATATTGACGAATTTTGTCTTTTTTTTTTATTCTGACTTGAAGGTAATATTGCCTCATACTGTATGTTACAGTTTCACCTTTTTTCTGCACTATTAAACCTGTGGACTCAAGAGTAACGTCTTCAGAGTTGTGGTGTAGAAGATGAGTTTAGCTGACTGTCCAAACAAGGCTGAGACAGTACAGGACTATTGTCATGTGATTAGGGCTGCAGCTAGAGAATATTTTGGTATTCAGAAATACTACTGAAAATTTATGGGAATTTACAGGGTATTCTTATAAAAATATATTTTTCATGTTTATAAGTACATTTAAAAAAACACATTTCCACTTGATGATGAATGACCAACTATTTTTCATTCATTTATACTTAAATTTACACTGCATAGCAACACACTATTTTCTTTCAAGAAACATTAGTGAGATTTTAGACAAATCTCTCACCATTTTTTTTATTTGGCCAGAATATTCCATTTTACATTTCTTTCAATATAACAAATGAGAAATAAAATGTACAAACAATGACATTGCAGTTCAATCACAATTAAAGAAAAATTAAAGAACCACATGAACTATTTTTCCGGCTAAAACAACACACTTGAGTATGCCTCCTTTGTTAACAAGTGATCAGTAAGGCTGTCACCATAAAATTGTGAAGAGTAATTTCCATCTACTCCCTTTGAAAACAGACAGTTCTCACCAGCTTATATGGAGCACTTAAGCGCTGCTAGCGGTTGCTAGCTGTTGCTAGCAGTTGCTAGCGCTGGAGCCGCCACTAAATGCCGTCAATAGTTGCAATCCAATATAGTGGCAGCAGAATTAAATCTTTTTTTTTTTGCACCTTTAATGAGTGATTTAACATTATTTTAGGGTGTCATTGTCTTATTCAATCCTGTAGCAACAGTTTGTGACTGCAATCGACCCCAAACAGAGTTTGGAAGATGACTCAAGTCAGCCGTTACGCTGCGATAGGCCGCTGGAACAACTTCAAAATAAAAGTGTACCTTGACATAATTAATGTCCATATATTATTTGGCAAGGTAAGATTTATTTGTGAAGTTGACCTTCTTACCGCATTGGCAACGTGTTACTGATTAGTAGAGGTGGGCATTTCGTCAGCACTGATTGAAGGTCCGTCAGTACGTTACTGACAAATCACTTTAAAAAATGACGGCCTTAGCGCTGACGGAGGTGGGTTTTCGTCAGTCAGTGTAAGCATCACAAATCATTCTACTTAACAGTCCAATAAAGTGTCAAATAAGTGGATGTGAAATGAATGTGAGTGCATGTGTGCACTCCCTTTACCATTTTAATGAAATTCAATATTTATTATATTATATCTATTGGACAATGACATATTTCTTTTTTGGGGGAGGAGCGACTGACAGACAGACAATAGAGGGACTGGTGTACTGGTAAAATTTACTGATGGACGTGATGATGTAAGCACAGTTAAAATAGCACACACTAACAATTACATAATGGTTTGGTTCGAAATCAAATTACAAATTGGAGGAAAGAACTCACAAATGCTCATCTGTTAGCCCCCCGCACTCCCAAATTCAGAGAAGCTAAGCGTGCTGAAGAAAATGTATGAACAAAAACACTAGTAGAGAAACTGTGGAAAAACTATATTAAAAACATTCACTAAGTCTAAAATAACAAACTCAAAGTAACCACAAAACACTAGGAAACAAACCACACCACTAGAGAACCAACACAACATGACAGCAACAATGATCTGACAAAGACTGAAATGAACCAGTGACTTAAAACTAACGAACTGATGACACAACAAGAGACTCGGACAAGGAGAATAGGTGGATGCAAAACCTAAATGGAAGACAAAAAAGAACATGAGGAAGCAAGACTGAAACAAAGCCAAATGCAATATAAACAAATATAGAATCGTGAAGAGTGCAGTGTTAAACTTGAAGATGGCTCATTCAAATTTCAACAAACATGCAGTTAAATGTCAAAATAATGACCAGGTGTTGAAAAGCTTGTACTTGTCTCAATTACGGCACTTAATTGTTTTTTTTTTTTTAATTTTTTTATGACATTTCTAGATTTACGATGTTGTAAATTAAATTTGTATCACAGCTTTTGTTGACAGTGCCTTCACAGCACTTTGGATGCTTATTCATAGGCTAGAATAGTTGAAAGAATGACGTTTGTTTAATTAGAACAGTACTGTTAGATACCGTCTGTTCTGTGTGATTACTGATACATTAATCAATGTAATTTTGTCCCTTTTAGGTATTCATGGGATGCTACAAAATCACCATAAGACCTATACAAGCCCCCCAACAATCCGCCACAATCTGGAATATTGAATACAAGTTTGACTTGCTTTGATACATTGTCAGACATTGTCATTGTTGGCGCTATCATGGTGTTTTGGAGATTAATTTAAAGCTTTAGGATAAATTGATTCCATGTGCCTGCATGGACATTTGGCAGCATCAACATTAATGTCGGTGAGGAAGTCTCAACAGGCCTAGGATGCCAGAATGCCCATATCCCAGGACAATGCCCTCAGCATCCTTTCACTTCTTAAGGAGTGGCTTGGAGCTCATGCCGAAACATCACACCTGAAGGACAACTTGAAACTGGAAACTGCAATCTGTCTCAGCAAGGTACTTAGCCTCCTTCTGTGTGTGTGCAATTTGTTGATCGTTTTTTCCTACTTTGTGTTTTCCATTTTCCTTCACTCACCATCTGCCACAATCAGTATTTCATCTATGACAATGCTTAAGTTACCTTCAAATCTTTTATCCTTGACATCAATTTGATCCTTGCAATTTAAAACTCCCAAAAGTAAGTAAATAAAAGGTTTTGCCCAAATAGTCCATTAAATCTTTTCTTGAAAAATATGCGCCTGAAATTCACACTGATTTATTGAGATAATTATAATGTAATATATAGTATTATAATATACAGTATAATAAATTATAATATATTATAATGTATGTGTGAGATATTTTCCCTGTTGTAGTTTATCTTTTATTAATAGGGGTGCACATAAGTGGTGCATCGGTCCGCATGCGCACAAACATACTGTAAATAGTCATGTGCACTCTTGATTCGATTGCCTCATTGCACTTTTGCATTCCAAGAATATTGCACCCATAGACATCTGTGATGGCAGCTCAAATGACTGTGGGGAGTGGGAGCCCACAAATGAAAAGACAAATGCATTGATATCCATGGACACTATTACTTGTGGGGCTTTTAGTTTGAAGTTGGCATCATGGTGCGCTACATAGTATGAAAAACAATTAGGGTGGCAGGCTTAACTTTTTTTCGTGGAAACGGGTGCAGGACGCGACGGGTAGTGGTGGTGGCCAAATGCGGGGACAGCGTTGACGGGACAGTCATTGCGCCGCAGCTTCGACGCCATTACTTTGAAAGCGGTCTGTAGTGCAATAAAGATTGGGCAATTTTTTTTTTTTAAACTGCCTTTTGGAAAAACAAATGGTTGTCAAAGGCAACATCAACATGCTGGCTCAATTGTGTTAAATATAAATGTAATATATTTTTTGTTATGCAGTAAATTGTATTGCCACTTGTGAGCCTGTATTATAGCTTGTTATATCAATTAAAATTAGTAATTAATAAAACAGAAATATCTGTGGCGGTTCGGTGAACCGTGAGGCGGGAAAATAGGACCCAAGAGCAACCGGGGTGAAGTGAACAGGGTTTATTGAATAAGGAGGCAAGGGAGCAGCACGATCGGGACCCGGGACTGGGGAGCTGGGAGTGGAGTGGAGCGGCGCGGCGGTTCGGACGGGGCTGCGGAAGCGGGGAGCGGCTGGCAGGCGGCGAGACGGCGGGAGCTGGATGTGGGAGGCGAGCTGGTGGTGAAGCAGCGGGAGCGGCGCGGGCGAGGCAGGTAAGCAGCGTAGCGGAGGGAGTGCAGACGAGGTGAACGCTGGACCGGAACGCGGAGATGGGCACTGGGAGCTCAGGTTTGGACGGGCACTGGACAGCTGGAGGGGGAACAAGAAGACATAGAAGTCAGACAGGAGCGAGCGTCGACGCGATCGAGCGAGCATGAAGCGTGCAGCGACATGAGCCAGTACCACGTAAGGTCACGGGATAATCCGGCGTCTGGCTCCTAGCGATGCTGGGTCTTGTACCGGTGGTAATTGGTGCTGATGCGTAGCAGGTGCGCCGGAGCCGACGCCCTCTTGAGCCGGAGGCGTGCCTGGACGGATGACGCCTGACCTAAAAACAACAACTCTTGAGTCCTCAAGAAAAAGTTTGCGAGGGATCCAGGAGCGCTCCTCTGGACCATAACCCTCCCAATCAACCAAATATTGGAACCCTCTACCCCGCCGCCTCACGTCCAACACCTTTGACACCGTGAAGGCAGGGTGATCGTCTATCATCCGGGGGGGTGGAGGGGAGACGGTCGGCGGGCTCAGAGAGCTGGAAGAGACAGGCTTGAGGAGAGAAACGTGAAACGTGGGGTGGATCTTAAGCGAGTCCGGAAGTTTAAGTCTGACGGAGGTTGGGTTAATTATTTTAGTGATGGGGAAGGGACAGATGAACCGGGGAGACAGCTTACGTGAGTCGGTTTGCAGTGGAAGGTCGCGGGACGAGAACCAAACCATCTGGCCGGGCCTGTAGTCCGGGGCCGGGGACCGATGGCGGTCGGCCAAGCGCTTGTTTCTCTGCGCCGCACATGTGAGAGAAGCTTTCACCTCGGCCCAGACTCCTCTGACCCGACGGAGATGCTCCTCGACGGAGGGAACAGCCACGGCGTGCTCCTGTTCACCGAACAGAGGGGGTTGATAGCCAAGACAGGCCATGAAGGGAGACATACCTGTAGCGGCGCAGGAGAGGGAGTTGTGGGCGTACTCGATCCAGGGCAGGGCCTCGCTCCATGACACCGGGTTACGGGCCACCACGCACCGCAGTGCCGCTTCCAGGTCTTGGTTGGCCCGCTCGGTCTGCCCGTTGGTCTGCGGATGGTAGCCGGAGGAGAGACTGGCCGTGGCGCCCACCGCCTTGCAAAACTCTCTCCAGACTTGTGACAAGAACTGGGGACCTCGGTCGGAGACGACGTCCACCGGGATTCCATGCAGTCGGAAGACGTGCTGTGTGAGAAGTTTGGCCGTTTCCAAGGCGGAAGGCAATTTGGAAAGGGGAATGTAGTGCACGCACTTGGAGAAGCGGTCGATGATGGTTAGAATAACGGTGTGTCCGTTGGAGGGGGGATTACCGGTGACAAAATCCACGGCGATGTGGGACCATGGACGGCTCGGGATGGGCAGGGGACGGAGGAGACCGGCCGGAACCGAGTGAGAGGCCTTTCCTCGCGCACAGACAGAGCAAGCCAACACGAATTCGCGAGTGTCCTTTGCCATGCTGGCCCACCAGAAATGCTGTTGGAGGAACCGGAGGGTGCGAGTAACGCCCGGATGGCAGGTGAGCGAGGACGAGTGCCCCCACTGGAGAACCTGGGACCGCACGGCGTCGGGTACATAGAGGCGGTCGGAGGAGTCTGGCCGAGGGTCAGGTTGCTTCCGCTGGGCCTCTCTTACGATCTGCTCAATCTCCCAGGCGGCCGCTCCCAGAAGGCAGGAGGAGGGCAGGATGGGTTCAGGTGTGTCCGGACTGGCGGGAGGCGAAAACAAACGGGAGAGGGCATCAGACTTGCCGTTGTTGGAACCGGGTCGAAAAGAGAGGGTGAAATTGAATCGGCTCAGGAAGAGGGACCAGCGAGCCTGGCGAGGGTTCAACCTCTTGGCGGACTGGAGGTAAGCCAGGTTTTTGTGATCTGTCCACACCAGGAAAGGAATCGTGGTACCTTCTAGCCAATGTCGCCACTCTTGGAGGGCCCACACCACCGCCAGCAGTTCGCGGTTTCCGACGTCATAGTTTCTCTCTGCTGGAGACAGACGTCTGGAGAAAAAGGCACAGGGGTGAACCTTCTGGGATACGGGATCCCGTTGGGAGAGGACGGCTCCTGCCCCGGTGTCGGAAGCATCCACCTCGACGATAAACTGCTGTGAGGGATCGGGGTGTTTGAGCACCGGAGCACTGGTGAAGGCCTCCTTGAGATGGGAAAATGCGTGGGACGCCGCCGGAGTCCACTGGAAAGGGGTGGACGTGGAGGTGAGCGCGGTGAGAGGACTGGCCACTTTGCTGTAGTTACGGATAAAGCGGCGGTAAAAATTGGCAAACCCCAGAAAGCGCTGTAGCTCCTTGCGGGTTGCGGGTGTGGGCCACTCCACCACAGCCTGGATCTTGGCGGGTTCTGGCTGGAGTTGTCCCTGGGCAATGATGTACCCCAGGAAATGCACCGAAGGAACATGGAACTCGCACTTCTCGGGTTTGACGAACAAGCGGTTCTCTAGGAGGCGCTGGAGGACTAAACGGACGTGTCGGCGGTGATCTGGAAGAGAGCGGGAGAAGATGAGGATGTCGTCCAGGTAAAAGAATACAAAGCGATTCAGCATGTCACGGAAAATGTCTGTCATCAGGGCTTGGAAGACTGCAGGTGCGTTGGTGAGACCGAAAGGCATAACGAGGTACTCGAAGTGACCCAGGGGAGTGTTGAACGCCGTCTTCCACTCATCGCCCTCTCGGATTCGTACCAGGTGGTAGGCATTTCGGAGGTCCAGCTTGGAGAAGATCTGGGCTTCGCATAGGGGCTCGAAGGAGGGGTCAATGAGGGGAAGCGAGGTTTTATTCTTAATGGTTATTTGGTTAAGGGTCTTGAAGTCGATGCAAGGACGAAGCGAGGAGTCCTTCTTCTTCACAAAGAAGAAGCCAGCTCCCAGGGGAGAAGAGGAGGGCCGAATGAGCCCGGCGGCCAGCGAGTCACGGATGTAAGCCTCCATAGCCTCCTTTTCCGGCCTGGAGATATTATACAGGCGGCTGTTGGGAAGAGGAGCCCCCGGGAGAAGGTCGATGGCGCAGTCGTAGGGCCGATGGGGAGGAAGGGTGCGGGCGAGGTCCTTGCTGAATACCTGGGCGAGGTCGTGGTAGTCGGAGGGCACGGAGGAAACGTCGGGAGGAGTAGGAGCGGGAGACGGAGACGAAGGAGCCGGGTCCGCGGAGCGCAGACAATGTAAGTGGCAGAATTCGCTCCATCCTGTGATGGAACATCTCCTCCAATCAATGACCGGGTTGTGCGTCTGGAGCCACGGAAACCCCGGCACCAAGGGAACCTGGGGTGAGTCAATGAGGAACAGCTGGATGGATTCCCGGTGGTTGCCTGAAACGATGAGGGTCAGGGGGGTAGTCTGCTGGGAAACCTGGGCGATAAGGTGGCCATCCAGTGCCACCACTCGCCGGGGGGAAGCGAGAGGTTCCATGGAGACTCCTAATTGATGCGCCAGGGCTAGGTCCAGGAAACTCCCATCGGCTCCCGAGTCGACCAGTACAGTAACAGGGAGTGACTGGTGTTGCCACCGAATTCGTGCGGAGACCGACATCCGAGGAGAAGAGCCAGTGGCCGACGCAAGAAGGCTCGCCGTTGGGCTCTTCGTCAACGACGAGCCTGATCTTTTGACTTGGCGGAACAGGTGGCTAGGAAGTGTCCGGAGTTGCCGCAGTAGAGGCACAGTTGCTGGGCAAGGCGTCGCTGACGCTCCTGGGCGTCCAGCCGAGTCCTTCCCAATTGCTTGGGCTCCTCCGAAACGGTGGGGAGCTGGACCGGACCGGGAGGGCTGGCATCGGCGAGGGTTATGGCAGGACGTGCGACTGGCCTGGTCGATCTCCGCGACCGGTCGCCCTGCCGTTCCCGTAAACGGTTGTCGACCTTAATGGCTAAGACGATTAACTCCTCGAGGGTTGAGGTCTCGTCGCGGACGGCCAGTTCGTCCTTCAGGGAGTCGGTCAGCCCGTTAAGGAAAACCTCGCGAAGAGCGGCCTCGTTCCACCCGCTCTCGTGAGCCAGGATGCGAAAATCTATCGAAAACTCAGCTGCCGAACGGGAGCCTTGCCGGAGAGCGAGCAGCCTCCGGGACGCATCACGTCCTTTGACGGGGTGATCGAACACGCGTCGCAGCTCTCGGCAGAATTCGGGGTAGGAAGACATGGCCGGTGACCCACAAGGTCGTAGCCCATTTTGCGGCGCGGCCGCGGAGCAGGTTGACCATGTAGGCGATCTTAGCCCGGTCGGAGGAATAACTGAGGGGTTGCAGGTCGAAAACCAGCGAGGTACTAAGAAGGAATTGGCTGCACGAGCCTAAATCCCCGGAGTAGGTCTCCGGTGTGGGGACGTGAGGTTCCCTGCTGCCCGGGAGTGACGTCGCGGGAGCAGGGGGAACCGGGGAAGAGCCACCGGGGGTTCGGAGGAGGAAGCGAGCGAGCCCACCTGATTGGAGAGGTGCGTGAGTTGGCGGTGGAGCGCCTGGAAGGAGTCCATGAACTCCTGCAGCAACCTCTCATGGCGCCCTAGCTGTCTTCCCTGGAGGAAGAGAGCCTCCTCGAGGGGATCCGGGGTCGCTGGGTCCATTGTTGTGACCGGATTATTCTGTGGCGGTTCGGTGAACCGTGAGGCGGGAAAATAGGACCCAAGAGCAACCGGGGTGAAGTGAACAGGGTTTATTGAATAAGGAGGCAAGGGAGCAGCACGATCGGGACCCGGGACTGGGGAGCTGGGAGTGGAGTGGAGCGGCGCGGCGGGTCGGACGGGGCTGCGGAAGCGGGGAGCGGCTGGCAGGCGGCTGGCAGGCGGCGAGACGGCGGGAGCTGGATGTGGGAGGCGAGCTGGTGGTGAAGCAGCGGGAGCGGCGCGGGCGAGGCAGGTAAGCAGCGTAGCGGAGGGAGTGCAGGCGAGGTGAACGCTGGACCGGAACGCGGAGGTGGGCACTGGGAGCTCTGGTTCGGACGGGCACTGGACGGCTGGAGGGGGAACAAGAAGACATAGAAGTCAGACAGGAGCAAGCGTCGACGCGATCGAGCGAGCATGAAGCGTGCAGCGACATGAGCCAGTACCACGTAAGGTCACGGGATAATCCGGCGTCTGGCTCCTAGCGATGCTGGGTCTTGTACCGGTGGTAATTGGTGCTGATGCGTAGCAGGTGCGCCGGAGCCGACGCCCTCTTGAGGACGGAAGACGCCTGACCTAAAAACAACAACTCGCCACGCCCCCAAGCCCGAACCACCACAATATCATTCACATCAGAATGACGTATCTCCTCATGGTGTCATTAAACCGTTATCTAATCAACATTTACACAAAAACTTGTTTACATTGTCCGTATGTTTTCCTCTCTGTATTTCTTAAAGTGTGCTGACATTCTCCCAAATGATTACCTGGTCAAATTACTCTCCTCCCTACCCTGTCCTCGAAATAAGATTGTTGCTAACATGAGGACCATAATTGGCAATGGTGCTGTTAATTTTTTTAAAATAGTAGAATAGTCTGAGAAGTCACTGATTACAGCAGCAATTTGTTTAAATTAGCAACACTGAAGCCAAGTTGCTGCTCTTTTTTGTTTGCTCTGTTGACACACATGTACATCAAAAATAAAAACAGCACATAGTTACTTGATGTTTTAGTTTGACTTCCTAAGAAACTATGGACATGGCCCACAGGCCCGACTTTGCCCAGATGTGCCATAAATATTTACGTTCTTCCATGAGGCCCTGGGTTGGGGAAAAAAATGTACACCATCGAGAAAAAAATGAGCACTAAACAACAACCACTGGTGTTCATCTGAGAACCACACCAAAAATGTTATGGGCAGCCCTGGTCATTAAAGTATATGACACAGTAAGAAGAATAACATGTTGCGGAGCCCATTAACGGGACAAGCCAAAAGGAAAAGAAAAAGCAGCAATGTCAGAAGCCCAAAGACTTGGTGTTATTTCACCCTCTGACTTGTACACTCTTTCCAAAATAAGCAACCTAATGAAGCTTGCAAATGGCTCACAACTAAATCCTTTCAGAGGTTCCCATCGTACCCCCAGTGGCAGATGGTCAATAGAGGATACTAAGGTGCAGTCCTACCACTGGCAGGGGTCAACACATTGCTTTTCCTGTAAACAAACCTCTTATATACTAAAATATTCATAAAATAAAAATACGAATAGGAATACTTCCATGACGAATTTTGTTCCCAGTACGTCCCTGGATCCCACCCTCATCCAGGGTCACAAGTTGTGAATCGTGACCGAAAGAACAACACCCGATTACAAGTGGACAAAATAAGTTTTCTGAACTGCTTAAGCTGTTGCCACTGTCACCTAAAACCGGCTAAGCAGAAGAACATGTATGATGGTTTATACATCTAAATCAGCCGAGGGTCAAATTCATTGCGAAGAACACTCAATCAAGAGCATGTTATCATTTCATTTCATTTAAAAAAATTTTTTTTTTTAGGAAAATTCATGCATAAACTATGTTGATCATACATTTAGAGAGGTCGGGTTAATTTGACCTGAAAGATAATAGAAGGGTTATACCAGGGGTGTCAAACTCCAGTATTCGAGGGCCGATGTCCTGCATGTGTTCCATCTCTTTCGGCTGCAACACACCTGATTCAAATGAGCATGATTCTGATCAAGCTTCTTCAGAGCTTGCTGGTGTGCTGATCATTTGATCAATTAGGTGGGTTTCAACCAGGAGAGATTGAGAGCATGCAGGAAAGCGGCACCCCGGGACTGGATCTTGATACCCCTGGGTTACACAATGGTTTCAAATTGACCAAACAATGTAGTTAATTGAGTTGATTGCTGGATTGTGTCTTGTTTTCCTTTCACAGGCCTGTGATCAGAATGGAGACAAAGATAAAGTGTGCAGCTGCAGTAATAATTGTCTTCATGTGGACAACTTGTCCCTATGTCTGGCAGCTATCCAGAAGCTAGTAGAATACATCAACTTCAACTTCATGGAGGATCATCCAGCTTCATCAGCTGACTTGTCATCATACAACGAAGGATCAGATGTTGAGGTTCATGCTATATCTATCAGGAAAAATGAAGGCGATCCATCTGATTTTGGTCTTAGCTTTGGAAACATTCCAATTTTTGGCGATCCTGAGGGACGAAAAAAGGGAGGACCAAGGAGGAGAAGAGATCAGAGCCTCATCATGCATGTGGGCTGCATCTGGGTAACAGAAGTGAGAAAGGGAAGCCCTGCAGCCTGCTGTGGCAGAATTAAACTGAGAGATGAATTGCTATCACTCAATGGCCAGCTGATGGTGGGAGTGGATGTTAGTGGAGCCAGGTAAGGAAAAAAAATAACTGCCAGCGAATCAAGTTTTATATGAAAGTAAGATTGCAAAGATTAAATGCATTACCAATAAATCATTATGATATGCCACTTGTATAAGGGCTATATCTTATTTTCATCATTGTCAGAGAGCAACTGCAGAGATTCTTTGAGCGCAAAATATCTTATTTTATGATGTACTTTATGTTCAAACTTTTTCTCAATCTTTTGAAGAACTTTTATTTTGCATACATAATATTACAAACAATGGGACACAGGGTGGTCCATGCATTTGTAGTTTTCGTGTAATTTACTTCCATTATGATTGTTACATCCTTGCACTATATAAAATCCTGGCACAGATCCATACAAAAAATAAGTAAAAGCACAATAGATGACATTTATATATCATATACTGTAAAATATAGATGACAATAAATCACACTCTCAACATTGACACTAAGGTTCCTAATCTTCTTCATTTATTAAACCAATGGACTAAAACTGGAGAGAAAGCTCAAATCCTTGTTGTTTCAACAGTGGAACTGATGACATTGTCAAGTTTTAAGAGTGCCTGCTGCAGAAAGTGATGTACAGTTTAGTGACTCGCATTTATTTTTATGTGTGTTTCCAGTTACCTGGCTGATCAATGCTGGAATGGTGGCTCTATTTACCTCGTTCTGTTGCGGCGAGTCAAGCGAAAAGCTCCTCTCCCTCCCTGTGGTGTTGATGACAGTCTGAGTACTCCCATCTGTAAAGTCTGTGGTGAAGACCAGACACAGTGCAGAATTTACGCTGACTCCATTGATGATCCAGTGACGTGCAAACGTACACGCAAAATTGGTGTCACATCACGGTCACCCTCCAAAAGAGATAGCAAAGATGATACTGACTCAGAATTTCAAAGTTATTATAGTGACTTCAGCTCCTCGAGTTTTGCCGATAAAGGAGTCAGCCCTTCGAAGGAAAAAACAGGGCATATCTTCTCCACACATATCCCAACATTGGAAAATCATAGCACCCTTCCTCATTTCAAAGTTAATCATCATCATCGGAGAGGCATCGCTACGCTGCCTTTAAGGAATCACAGTCAACTGTTGGAAAGCAAAAAGGATTTTTTCGGCAGTCAACTTTCTAACCAGGTAATTCGGGCATTTTTATTCCTGCAGCACATGATTGTGTGTGGTTTTCTGTTTTGTGATGCTCCAGCTTTTGGTTGTTCGTTATCTCAGTTTAGCAAATGATTGGTCTCTAGCAGTGATCACTGGGTTTTTGCAGTTTTAGTATTAAGGCAGACCAGAAACACTTGGAACCGCCCGTTCCCGGCGAAGGTGCTCCTATTCGGCTAAACTGTGACACGAGCATGCCCTCCTCCTCCGGAGCTTCCATTCGGTTAAACTTAGGGGCCGCTTGGCACCGCCCGTGCCCGGGGAAGGTGCTCCTCTACGGCTTAACTGCCACGCACGCCCGCCCTCTTCCCCCGGAGCTTCCATTCGGCTGCATTTAGGGGCCACTTGGCACTGCTCGTGCCCGGGGAAGGTGCTCCTATTCGGCTTGACTGTGACGCACGCCCGTCCTCCTCCCCCAGAGCTTCCATTCGGTTAAACGTAGGGGCCGCTTGGAACCGCCCGTGCCTGGGGAAGGTGCTCTTCTACGGCTTAACTGCCACGCACGCCGGCCGGAGCTCTGGTACGGTCCGAACCGCGCGAAACGTCGCCCCCGATCGTGCCCGGGGGAACGTGCTCTTCTTCGTCCACTCTCCTCTTCGCCGACGCTCTTCTTCGGCGCACGCCGTCTAACCACTCCAGCGCCCCGTCGTGCCGCTCAGCGAAACTACAATGCCCACGCGGAGCGGAGCGAATGGAGAGCCCCGATCGTGCCCGGGCAAAAAAGTTTTTAATTTTTGAATATTTTTTAGACCCGCGAAGCACTGAACCCGCGAAAGGTGAACCCCGAAGTAGCGGGGTTTCACTGTATATTTCACGTTACTAGTTGCTTGTATTTGAAAGCAGGGTTCCAGACTAACCTTTTTAATTTTTTTTTTTACTTGGAGCACAGTGGCCCCAAACCTGAAGTTTTAGGGGCGTATGTATAAAATTTAGGCATCGACACAGTTGGGCTGGGCCGCTAATTCTATATTGATATGTGTTGCGATAATCAGGTGATCGCTATCAATAGAAATTGGTATCGATAAATTATTGATCTAACAAAGCGAGACAACGGAGCAGAATAATCTTAATAATTTCAATTAAGAATAGAGCTTGGGGAAATTAAAATTTTAGATGCATTGCAATTCAGCACGTTAGAGGCTTTGAAGCTAGTCGGAGAGGTCAGACTGAGATGGTTTGGACATATCCAGAGAAGAGATAGTGAGTATATTGGCAGAAGGATGCTGAGTTTCCAAATGCCAGGCAAGAGGTCTAGAGGAAGACCAAAGAGGAGGTTTATGGATGTAGTTAAAGAGGACATGGAAGTAGTTGGGTGAGAGCAGAGGATGCAGAGGACAGGGTTAGATGGAGGCAACAGATTTGTTGTGGCGACCCCTGGAGGGAAAAGCCGACAGGAAAAGAAGAAGAAGATGCATCGTGATTCAGACATGGACCAAGCCCAATCAGTTGACTAACGTCCACATTTCGATTGTTTAATACAGTTCGTTTATATGTGCCCTGCAATTGGCTGGCAACCAGTTCAGGGTGTACCTCGCCTACCCATAACAAATGGACGGATGTGTTACTTTATCCAGCCATTATCTGTACCGCTTCTCCTCACCAGAGTCGTGGGGGGTGCTGGACTCTATCCCAGCTGTCCTCGGGCAGTAAGCGGGGTAAACCCTGAATTGGTTGCCAGCCAATCTCAGGCAACACATTGACAAACAACCATCCGCAGTCACACTCATACCTAGGGGCAATTTAGAGTGTCCAATCAACCTGTCATGCATGTTTTTGGAATCTGGGAGGAAACGGGAGTACCCGGAGGAAACCCACGCAGGCACGGGGGGAACATGCAGCCGCAATCAAACCCACAACCTCAGCACTGTGAGGCCATCAGTCGTCCACTGTCCCGCCTAAAGCAAAACATAATGTTCTAAATAATGCGGAACTAAGAAGCGCCCACGCACTTAGGAAAACAAACATGGATTATTATCACCTCGCTGTCAGATCCAAAATGCTCCTTATTTAAAAGCAGATGTATGAAATCACAATAGTTGAAGAGAAGTGGACAAGTGCCATATTATATGTAAGCTGTGTCGCGCAAAAATAGAATACTTTGTTAACACAACAAAAATGAGTAGTCATGAAAGTCCATTCCACTATACGGAGTCTGGGAGACAGCTGGCTACTGCTAAAAGTGGCGCTAGCAATCAGAGAACAATCAAGAAAGCAATTTGAAAATTTCCAGCATCATTGGAAAAGGCGAAGCGAATTACGAAGGCCATCTCGGCAATTGTTGCCAAGCTTTTGCATCCTTATTCTGTCGCGGAAAACAAGCGATTTCGAGCATTATTACATACATTGGAGCCCAGGTACACCATACAATTTCAACGCTATTTTACTGACACAGCGATGCCGACACTCAACAACCAAATCAAAACAGTAGTCATGGCCATGCTGTCAAAGGCAAATGCGATCGGAGTTCCATGTGGACGTCTATCGCCATTGAATAATTTTCATCACCATCTAACTGCACATTTCATCACCTCTGAGTGGAAGCTAAGGTCAGATGTGCTCCAAACAAGAGCAATGAATGAAAGATACACAGATGCTAATGTTATTAATAATTGTATGTTTTGTCAAGGGGATTCTGTGCCAACCATTTAATCTGAAGTCAAGTTGATATTTTTGTAAGAAAGAGACATATTTCCTGTTAGTTTTGAAATACAATTGAGACATAATTACAGAATAATACTTTTAGGCAACTCAGGACAGCCTTTTTATTTTGCTGAAGATTGAATGTACTGCTGACCTGCGGATACAGGAGGAGTATTTTATTTGTAACTAAGAAACATTTCATGTTTACAAACATTTAAAATCAGCAAAGTACTTTTTCGAGGTGCTGGGACTGAAGTATATGCACATTTTTAATTCAATGGTAGTTTTTGTGTTCATTTATCTAATTTTATGTTGAAGAGCCGAAACAGTTTTAGTTTTTGTTTTTTTTGCCAAAATGCAATTCATTTTGGTATCGCAATTTTTGGGCAATGCTTATTGATTACAGCATTGGACAAGCCTTGTAACTTTACAGTTTACACACATTTCCATCAGTTTAATAAAATATAATGGGAATGAATTAATCTCTTCTTACAAATAATGTTTTTAAAAATCGCAAGTGAATCTTTTCTAACTGTGACAAAATAATGGTCAATTCAATTAAAGATACCTCAATAATCGTTTTCTAATCGAAACGTAGCCCCTAAACCGTAATCGAATCGTGAAGCGCCCAAAGATTCCCACCTCTTATTGTAAGTAGTATTTTCTTGCATTTTTTAAAAATTTCTATAAATGACTGGACAACTCCTCCGTGAACTGTCACCTTACCGTACCGTGGTGGAGGGGTTTGCGTGTCCCAATTATCGCAGGAGCTAAGTTGTTGGGGGCTTTTGCCCCTGGTAGGGTTACCAATGGCAAGCAGGTCCTAGGTGAGGGTCCAGACAAAGCACGGCTCACCAAACCCCTTTATGAAGCGCAACAAATTTGGACCACGTTTTCCCTTGCCCCCCCCCCTTCTGGAGCCAGGCCTGGGGGTGGGGCTTGTTGGCGAGCGCCTGGTGGCCGGGCCTGCACCGAGGGGGCTCGGCCACTTGTGGCCAAAGGGGTTGGGCGCCATGTGAGCCGGGCAGCAGCAAGAGGCAAGGACATTGGCGCTCTGATCCCCGGCTACAGAAACTAGCTCTTGGGACATGGAATTGTCCTCTTTGGCGGGGAAGGAGCCTGAGCTGGTGTGCGAGGCAGAGAAATTCTGACTAGATATAGTCTGGCTCACCTCCACACATAGCTTGGGCTCTGGTACCAGTCCTCTTTAGAGGGGGTTGGACACACCCTTCCACTCTGAAGTTGCCCTTGGTAAGCGACGCCGAGCAGGTGTGGGCATACTTATTGCCCCCCGGCTTGGCACCTGTACATTGGGGTTCTCCCCAGTGGACGAGAGGGTAGCCGCCCTCCGTCTCAAGGTGGGGGGGAAGGGTACTGACTGTTGTTTGTGCTTATGCACCGGACAACAGTTCACAGTACCCACCCTTTTTGGAGTCTTTGGAGGGTGTGCTGGAGAGAGCGCTCCCCCTGGAGACTCCCTCGTTCTGCTGGGGGACTTCAATGCTCATGTGGGTAATGACAGTGAGACCTCGAAGGGCGTGATCAGGAGGAAGGGTGTCCATATGTGCACTTGGCACTTAGACACCCTAGGCCACAGTTCGATGATTGACTTTGTACTTGTGTCATCGGATTTGCGGCCGCATGTTTTGGACCCTTGGGTGAAGAGAGGGGCGGGGCTGTCAAATGGTCACCACCTGGTGGTGAGTTGGCTCCGATGGTGGGGGAAGATGCCGGTCCGACCTGGCAGACCCAAAGGTATTTTGAGGGTCTGTTGGGAACGTTTGGCAGAATCCCCGGTCAGAAAGAGTTTCAACTCCCACCTCCGGCAGAACTTTGCCCACGTACTGGGGGAGGCGGTGGACATTGAGTCTGAGTGGACCATGTTTCGTGCCTCCTTTGTTGAGGCAGCCGATCGAAGCTGTGGATGCAATGTGCTCGGTGCATGTCGTGGCAACAACCCCCAAACTCGCTGGTGGACAACGGTGGTAAGGTTTGCTTTCAGGCTGAAAAAGGTGTCCGATCGGGCCTTTTTCGCTGTGGGACTCCTGAGGCAGCTGACAGGTACCGACTGGCCAAGCGGAATACGGCTTCGGTGGTTGCCGAAGCAAAAATTCGGGCGTGGGAGAACTTCGGTGAGGCCATGGAAAACAACCTCCATTGTTGAGGCAGCCGATCGAAGCTGTGGACGTAAGGTGGTCGGTGCCTATCGTGGCGGCAACCCCCGAACCCGCTGGTGGACACCGCCGATAAGGGATGCTGTCAGGCTGAAGAAGGAGTCCTATCGGGCCTTTCTGGCCTGTGGGAGTCCGGAGGCAGCTGACAGGTACCGACTGGCCAAGCGGAATACGGCTTCGGTGGTTGCCGAAGCAAAAACTCGGGCGTGGGAGGATTAGGTGAGGCCATGGAAAACGACTCCCAGACAGCTTTGAGGAAATTCTGGTTCACCATCCGACGTCTCAGAAGAGGGAAGCAGTGCACCATTAACAATGTTTATAGTGGAGATGGGGTGCTGCTGACCTCAACTCGGGACGTTGTGAGTCGGTGGGGAAAATACTTCGAAGACCTCCTCAATTCCACCGACACGCCTTCCATTGAGGAAGCAGAGCCTTGCGTCACGGGGTCAGGGGACGACAATTTTTATGAATAAGGCCGTCGGGGCGAGGCCGGAGGGCGGGGTACTGACTGAGAAAAATGGTCAAGTGCGCAGTTCTGGTTATTTCTTACCATAAAAAAATTGTCAGTGTCATTGTTATACCCACTGTTAATCACATGGTCTAACAGGAACACTGGATTTTCATCCCCTGTACTATATGTAGTGTTTGTCAAGGACATGACGATCTATCATTGGATTATTGGTATTATGGAATTAGGAGGATTTGTGCAATCTGTTATGTGTGATGTAATGCATCGTTACATTGAGGTGATGTGGCAGGGGGTTGGGTCTTTTGCCACTCTGTGTGGCGATCGAGCTTCGTACGTGCTATTGTTACTCATTTGCTAACTCGTGGGAAAGGCACATTGATAATGCTAAAATACACATCGCATTTGTTTAGAACTGCAAACGGTTGCACAACACGTTACTTATTCACATGCTTAGAGCTAGCATTGTTGTTACATCAACTGGTCTGTTCGCTGTGAAGCTAACGACTCAAAGAATGCTACAATATATCACATATTCAAGGAAATTTCTCCAAAAACACACGTACTTGGAAAGGGTAACTTGCTGATTCAGAGGAAGTTGAGATTGACCCTGGGAAAAGTGAATGAAGTCCTCCTAATTTGTGTTGTCCCAAATTGCTGAAGCAGTCGTCAGTAAAATGTTTGTCTCAAACTAACAGCCTCACTATAGCTTGGATGTAGGGAGAAAAATAATATTTATGGTGTCCATTGTACAGAGCAGTTCCTATGGGTTACGTGGAGCTGCCAATGTGGATTATAAGTATTTTGCCTGTTCAAAAGTACTTGCAAATGTGTTCGAAAAAATATGCTTTTTATTTTTTTACTTAATTTAGAAACAAAAATCTTACAAGAACAACAGCCAGTGGGATGTACGAACGTACTTATAGGTTAATTCTACAAACATAGCATTTTTCCCATAATGTCACAAGGAATGGATTTACTCATGCACAACCTCGTGTCATTGTGGGAAACAATACCAAATGAAAAATCAACCATACCAATACGTTAGAAAGGTAAGTAAGATAACATTGTTTAATTGGTTTTTATTTGGTTTTTTGTTTTATCGTTGTCTGCAATGCATTTTTTTCCGCTCTGCATTTTCCCCATAATGCCATGGGGTATTTAATACCCCGTGCCATTATGGGAAAAAGTAGACAAACGTAAATCATGCATAGCAGACATAATAAAATCACACAATCACAAATGAACAATGTTTATTTCCTTCAGTCTTGAATATATTGTATAATGAGAAAATCTTAGCGTTCGTTTTTTTGTTTTGTTTTGTTTTTTTTATCCCATAGTCCTACTGTACCTATGCAGTTTGTTGGCGAGGAATGAGTTTATACTGAGTTAATGACAGATATAACCCAAAAAAGATGGGCTTAGTGCCTTATGAAACCGATCTGCTAAAACAGCCCATTTGTTCGTGCGGTTTAATGAGCTATATTGATGCAAACAGCAAGGGAAGCATGGGTCGTTTTTCTCACTCAACTTTGGGGACTTAGTCAGGCTGGGGCAATGCATATTTATGATGATAACCTCAACAAAAAGATAATCTCATGTCAGGGTCCCTTTAAAATTGCAAGCATTAAAGTTAAACAGACCAACAGAGGTTTGATTTGAACATGGTCAAAATGTCTTATGACCTTGAACAAACCACGGCATAAAATCAACATTCGGACGATGCACTAACACCCTACCAACCCTCGGCCCTCAGTGAGATTACGTGCATGTGACATAACCTTTCAATATATTTGCAGAAAACATTTGGAGCCAATGAAAAAAGTGGCCTAAAATGCCACTTTCAGTTAACTTGAAGTTTTCTCAATTCTGGCCAGGGATTGAAAGCCTGTAATTAATTACATTTTTTTTCTTTTTAATATATAGGGTGTCCCGATCCGCTACTTTTATTGGATATCGGTCCGATATCAGACTAAAAAACTGTATCGGACGACATCCAAAATCTCCCATATTAATACTCAGACAAAATGTCCATTCGAGAATCTGCTCCTGGTCTTGTATCCAGCAGCATTGAGCGTTAGCGTGCTTAACCCACATGATTAAAACAGCCACTTATGTAAAGGAGCTGGAGTGGCTGTCGGCGGTGATGTTTACAGTAAAAAAAATAAAATTCACGCGTGTGTGCACTGCTTTCGTTTACTGAAATAAGATCAGGCTCCCTGGTCGGGTTGTGGGACCGCCTCAGGTTGGAGGCTTCAGGCGCCTGGCTGCCTGACGTGTCGGACAAAATAGCTTGAGGACTAATGTCCATGCCTTTTGCTTTTTAACTGTATTTATAGCTTCGCTGTTGGATATTAAAATTGTGTGGACTTTATCGGCAGAGGATTACAGTACAAATTGATGGGTTAACGAGCTCTAAGGGAGAGCCCGAACTCCCTGCGGAGGAAACTCATTTCGGCCGCTCGTATACAAGATCTTGTTCTTTCGGTCACAGCCTACAACTCGTGACCATAGGTGAGTGGAGGATCGTAGATCGACCGGTAAATCAAGAGCTTCGCCTTTGCCATGACAGACCAATACAGTGTCCGCAACTTTCAGAATAGTCATTAATAATTAGATTATTATAGGATATAGGATGGCCGAGTGGCTGCCAGGATGGCCGAGTGGTCTAAGGCGCCGCGTTCAGGACCCAGTCTCCCCAGGAGGTCTGGGTTCGAATCTCGAATTTCCCCATTGTGGGACTAATAAAGGGAATATTATTAATGGACATGGCTCGGTAGAATTGTGTCTTGGATGAGTGATATTTAAAATAATTTATTTCCTTGAGAAATATCTTCACTTGAAAATGACCATCAGCACTTAAAAAGAATCCTGCATTTATTTAAAATATGTACAAACAGAACACGAACTGTCTAGAGCGCTGCTTTGATTTATTTTGCATTTATTTTATTCAAGTGCAGAACATTCTCGTGTTTTAGTTTGAATTTATGTAACACAAATGTTTGGAGTAAATGGGTCATATTTTCGTATACCTACTGTTGCTGACTATTCTTAGTCTGTTTAATATAACTTCATCAAATCTCTTCTAACAAGTCATACAAAAATAAATGAAACCATGTAACATTCCTGATGATAGGCCGCAAAATATCAGTACAGACGCTCCCCAACTTACGAACGAGTTACGTTCCGAACGATCGTTCGTAAGGTGAATTAGTTCGTAAGTTGCTTGAGTTCAATATTTTGTATTATAATTTATGTTTAAGGCCTATATAAGTTTATTGAAGGTTTATATACGTATGTTTAAGACTTGTATAAGTAACCTGTATTGGTTTGTACTGAAAATAACATTTAATAAAATGGAGAGAATACATACAGTACTGTACTACGTATGTTAGAGAGAGAGACACACACACACAATATGTACAAGTACGTAATAAGATAAATAAAATGAAGTTTAACTTACTTTTGGAAGATGCTTAAGGAGATGACAGAGTAAGAGGAGGATTTTATATCATGAGAGGGTCTTCGTTATCGCGGGAATGGGCTTCAAAAGTTACTTCCTCCTCCGTTACGTCAATGTAGGAAGAAGTTGGGGGTCGAGGAGAAGAAGATGAGGGTTGGTGAGTATCTTCCTTGGAGGATTTACTAGAAACTGGCCGAAAGAAGCGATCTAACGACAATTGCGCAGTTTTCTTCTTTTTTTCATCAGGAAGGTGGATACTGGGTGAGCACTCACAGCGCCAAGCGTCTGTATTAGCGGCGGAAAGAAGCACTACACGGAAAAAGGCGCGCAATACAAAATCTAACTAACAGCATCTCTTTCCGAACATTTTTTTACATACACGCAGACATGTTCGGATGTACCGTTGTTCGTAACTTGAATGTTCGTAAGTAGGGGAGCGACTGTATCTATATATCTACAGCATTGTCTTTCATGATTCACAATTAACCCTCAATTTAACATGTAATTATCCACACCGCTTATCTTGTAGAGCAGGTATCACCAAATGGCGGACCGCGGTCCGGATACGGGGGATGGTTCAGACCGGACCCATGACCAATCTATGATGATTTTATTTTCAGGGCGCATTCGCAAACTTTGGCGCTGCAATTGTAGTTAATACGGAAAAGGCGTCACTGATTTGAGCCAATCAAATCTTTTGTTTACGATCCACTGCCAATTGCGCAACAGACCGGAAGAGAGTGCTGCTGACAGTATGCCTTGCTAAAAAGTTAGCAAGGTCGATGCGTGTTGTTTTCAATGAATAGACGGAGAAATTTAGTTTCGTTCTGGCTGCAGCCGATTCTAAACCAGTGTGCATCATATGCTCCGAAACCGTCGCAACATTGCGAAGCGCCACTACGGAACAAAGCACCGCCCTCTTTTGCAAAGTTATCCGCTGAAGTTTGAGGTGAGCGCACGCAAAAACATCGAACTTCGAGTGCAGTATAACAGATGTTTACATTTTCGTTTACAGCCCAGCGGCATGCAAACGAATGTTCACTAAAAGTATCGTGGATTTTGGGGAAACATAAAAAAACATTCAGTGATGGGGAAGTTGCGAAGGAGTGCTTAAATGCTGTTGCACAAACATTATTTAAAGGAAAACACAAAGCCCAGATGTGTGAAATAATCTACCAAATCCCAATGGCCCTGACTCCTTTCCAACCCAGATTTAAGTTACTGGCAGGGCAGTCACAAACAAATTTTTCTCATTAAGAGAAGTTAAAAAAAATATTCAAAAAAAAAGGTGGTGTCAAAGCTAATTTTGAATTAGTTTTTCATGAGGACAGCCATTTTTATTCATTGTGTACTGAACATGTTGACCTCTTTTACTTGGATAATTAGGCTTTCCGTTTTTTTTAGGCTGATAACCCTTTGATTTGAGAAAAAAAAGGCAAAAGATGCTTAGCACTTAATATGTTTCCGCAGGAGATATTTTACTATTTTTTCCGGAAGTGGCACCCTAAAGTTCCTGGAGCCACATTTTCTTGAACGTGAAATAAACGCCTTATATTTGTTTGACTGGCAAAGGTGTTTAATGGGAACATTGCTAAATATTTCGTATATAAGTGTGCTCTGTTGAAAATGACTAAATATTGAAACGAGATAAAAATTTGAACATAGAACTTTGGTTCGGACCTTTTAATTGGAAGAAATCTTCGTCGTGGACCTCTGTGACTTTTATAATAATAATAATAATAATAATGCCTTTATTAGTCCCACAATGGGGAAATTCGAGATTCAAACCCAGGCCTCCTGGGGAGACTGGGTCCTGAACGCGGCGCCTTAGACCACTCGGCCATCCTGGCAGCCACGAGATTCGAACCCAGGCCTCCTGGGGAGACTGGGTCCGGAACGCGGCGCCTTAGACCACTCGGCCATCCTAATTTAATACCTCTGCTGTAGAGGGTCATGGGAGGGTCCTGTTCAAATTAAGTCCGTTCTGCTGCTGCTGTGAATTATGAACGCTTGGCGCAGTGCATTAAAGTAGCGGCGAAAGAAATCACTTCCGGGTCAACGAGCGACAGGGCGACGCTTTTTTTTAATCAGTACTGCGTGACAGGGTGACGCTTTTTTTTTAATCAGTACTGCGTCACAGGGCGACACTTTTTTTAAACCAGTACTGCGTGAACTAGGGGCACAAACAGCTTTGACAAGCTCAAACTCGCGTTGTCTTAGATCGCCTTTTTCGGTCCCAAAACCATGCAAAAAACATGTTCCCCAGGGGGGGACGCCCCACTATTTGAGAATCACTGCACTCCACCATCAGTGCCTCAATTTGTTTGTCCAGCATATTTCGATATTTTAATTGTATCTTGACCCTGTTGGGTTGCATAAAATAACTGAATCAGTTAAACCAGTCATTTTTTCATCTTTTCCTTTACTTTGCTATGAAAATTTACATTATACTTAAAGAGAAATTCCAGTATAATTTGAACCCACAGTCCAACTCAATACGAGTCTGATGACCGGCCTGTCATGAAAGGCATCAAACTCATTCTACCCTAATCAGTTTGTATTTAAAAAAATAAATAAATAAAGAGCTTTTCATGCAGCTTGTGGTGTCATGACCCGTGTCGGTCATGGCAGGGTTTTGTTATTGTTATTGTCACGTCCCATGCCATGCTTTTGTGTTGTTTATTTGTTTTGTCAGCTGAGTGGGGCGTTTCCCCTCAGCACTCGTTCTTCACCAGCCACGCACCTGTTCCCCGTTACCGTCACACACCTGATCCCCATCTGCTCACTTAATCAATGGACTATTTAACCACGCCTTGCCGACAGCTCAGCGTCGGAACATTACTCCACACCAGGACTGTCACTGCTGCCCCCTGATCGCGTTCTGGCTCCCGCTGCTCCATTGAGGACTGTCACGGACGCTCCCCGATCTTGTTCTTGCTATCGTTCACGTGCCTGTCCCTCCGTGTTTGTCACTCTCCTTGTTCCTCGTTCTTGACCCAGTGTAGTCACGTTTTAGTTTGCCCTTTGTTATTTTTTGCACCCTGCCACGTTGTTTGTCTTCGTGTGATTCAGTTAATAAACTCCCTTTAAGCCACCCTTTTCCCTGCTTCCTCGCACCTTGGGTCCTTCCCCACCTCGCCGACCGGCGACCTTGACATGTGGTGTGTTCATGGAAACCCAAACATCCGAGCATTATATAATGTCAATCGCCTTAACTGGTGAACTTCCTTTTATGAGACTTTCTATATTCAGACCTAAAAAAACAACCACATCTCATCAATAACATGAATTCAAACTTTTTGACTGCCTGTAATTATCTACAATGTTTCATTTGTACTTGTGACCATCATGGTCGTCATCGCAAAAATACTCGTTTCATGAGACATCTCTGAACAGAGGTTTCAATGCTCATTTAGGATTCCATTATTTCAGAAGAATCAGATGTGCTGTGTAAGACAAGAATCTGTATTAACATGATCTGTGTTTTTTTTTTTTCTCCTTTCTTTAAGCCAAGGGAGGGTTGCCACATCTGGAAAATGCACCTTGTGAAAGGTCAAGAGGGCTTGGGCATACAGATAACTGGTGGCCGTGGTTCCAAGCGTTCTCCGCATGGTATTAACATAGCTCATATTGAGGAAGGAGGAACTATTCACAGGTTTGGTTTTCTACTGCCTTGTCTCGAGTGTGTTTTCTTGGTCATGATTTTTGTAGCTGGATTTTTTTTAACCTTTTTTATTTTACTATCCAAAGGACATTTAAATATATAAGTCTGAAATCAAAATAGGATAGAATAGAATGGAATTCAAATTCATTATCATTGCACACAACGCAAGCAGAGCGCAACAAAATGCAATTTGGATCCATCTAGATGTGCTTTGGCAATATAAATGTAAGTAAGCAAGTATAAGTATGTCAAGTTCGCCAATGTGACATTTCATAAACACAGGACGCTCAAAATTTTGCTTGCAAGAAGAACGAAGAGAAAGACTGAATCGAAAGCTTGTCTCTTTGCGTTCTGATCATATCTCTCCGTTGCCTCCCTTTTATTAATTTCCTGAAGTCCCTGAACATGGGTGTCTTCAACCCAAACGGGTGGGGTTATCTAAGCAAGCAGCTGAAGACACGTGAAGTTGTTTTTCTATGTGTGTGCATGCCTTTTAAAGATTACTTTATACATCTGATCAAAAATGTGTCAAAGCATTACTCAGCAGAAACATCTCAGTCTCGTCACAACCTCTTAACTTCAAAACATTGCACTACCACACACCGATAAGAGAGGTGGAGGCCATCATTTTGCTTTTTTCTTTAACATTTTTATTGCGGTGTTTTTCATAAAGCCCAATTATAAAAGCAGAAGCAAGTTTCTTCATTGCAAAGCAAGAACATTTCACATAGATAGTTATTGCAATCTATCAATATCATTGCTCTAGTTTTGAACTACATGAATATCCTAGCAATAAAGCAAATGTGTGACTCTTTCAAGGTTTTGCAGATGTACACAGTAAGAGGATGATAAAAATGAATATCTATTGTTATGAATATACAGGATATGAAGCTTGTATGTGATATGTGTATAATATGATGTAATTATACATGTGATTGTAATATGGGGCTATAATAGTATAAATATAAGTCTAGGTATAGGACGGATAACAGGTTATAACAGGCTATAGCCATAGGTGCAAATATTTACAACAAGCTGTTGAACCATAATTATGGTTTATGGTACGGTTGACTTCACAGTATATTCCCCTTGGATGACAGAGCTTCTCACCTTATCTTTAAGGCAGAGCCTGGACACCAGAGGAAACCCATTTTGGCCTCTTATAGCCAAGATCTTATTCTTTCTGTCAGGACCCACAGCTTGTAATCGTAGGTGAGGGTAGTAATGTAGATCGTCTGGTATACCGTCACAGAGACAGTCTGCATCACTGCAGACGCTGCACCAATCTGCCTGTCGATCTTCCCCCCCATCCTAACCTCACTTGTGAACCAGACCCCACTTGGGGCCGTACCTCATCCCCGTTCCAATGAAAGTTGAATATTGCAGCATCAAAAAGCCAACAGTACCACATCATCTGCAAAGAGCTGAGTTGTAATACTGATAATACCGAAGGGGATGCCTCGGCTACGCTTAGAAATTTTGTCTATAAAAGTGATGACCAGAATCTGTGACAAACAAAAACAAATTGGAAACAAATAAGACTTACTTAAAATGCCGACTAATACCTGACACCGGTCCTACGGAAATCGAACTGCCCGTATTAGGGCATCTAATACCCCATACTTTCTGGGAACCATCCACATGATCCCAGGGTACATGGTTGAACGCCTTCTCTAAATCCACAAAGCACATGTAGTCTGGTTGAGCGAACTCCCATGCACCCTCAAGTACCGTGTGTATAGCTGTGTATAGGATGTATAGCTGATCCACTGTTCCATGGCCAGGATGAAAACCACACTGTTGCTCTTGATTCTGCAATTCAACTTCTTGATGGACCCTCCTGTTCAGCACCCCTGAATAGACCTTACTAGGGAGGCTGAGGAGTGTGTTGGAACACCCCCTCCCGCTTTTTAAAAAGGAGAACCACTCCAGTCTACCAATCAAGAGGCATTGTCCCTAATGTCCATGCAATGTTGTAAAAGCATGTTAACCAGGACAGCCCCACAACATCCAGACCCTTTAAACAACAAAAGTTAATTTAAGACCATTTCTTATGGGTGGATTTGCCTTAACTGGTGTTATTTTATCATATATTGAAATTATTATTGTTTTAGTTAAATTGATATTGTTGGGCAATAACTGAACTTGCACATTGCTATTTTGCATTTGTTTCTGCTTGATGTTCAGACTCTTGTTTAAAAAAATCAAAAGTTGCTCCCAGTTACTCAGTATTTGAGTAGTTGATCTACAGAATGCTTGTCTTCTCACTCAAGTAATTATTTGGATGACTTTTTTTGTCACAGTCATATTTACGGTCTTCTTAAGTAACTGCACTCTTCCTATTACGCTATCCATAACTGCTACTGACAATAATAACTAAAATCTGATGGAACTATAGGTTATTTTGTGTCATATGTAATATCTATGTCTCCATGCATTTCCACTGGTGTTTGTATTACAGGGATGGCCGTCTTCAGCCTGGTGATGAGTTGCTGATGATTAATGGTCAGTCACTAGTGGGTCTTACGCATGAAGAGGCTGTTTCTATTCTTCGCTCTTCGGCTGGTCTAGTCCAGCTCGTCGTTGCCAGCAGGGTAACTTTTATTTATTGCCTGAACATTGAACATTTATTTCCTAGTCTTTCCTCTCTGTCATTTAATGAGTTTTGTTACTGTCAAATCCAATTGCACAAACCAAAAGGAGCTACAACATGAAAAATGCTTCTCCTCTTTTTATTTGTCTCTATGCTCTGGATAGCGTTGGTAATTTTGACATGCTCACTGTGCAAACATGTCATTATTCTCAAGTAAGTTCTTTGGGGTCACATCAAGAGACTTGCTGTGTTTACCGTTTACGATAATGGGTAGATGAGCAGTTTTGTATTTTATGAAATGAGCACCAGGTTAGGCTAAATAATGAGATTACACAGATATTTATTTACAATGCAGTATTCATTGCACATCAAATTAACCGACTTGACTGTTCTACCAAATTACTGAAAACGAATAACAGCATACAGTATTTTGAACAATGAGCAAAAGAGCCACATTTGCTGGCTTTAGCAATAGAACTACCGGGGCCGTCATTTTGATGTGGCTCAATCTTTGATGTTTTTTATGATGTTGTGCTCACATGGATTATCAGATCAGATAAAAAAAATCAGAAATCCCTTTATTGTCATTATATAGTGTGCAACGAGATTAGAGAGCTCCCCTCTCCAGTGCAATACAACAATAATTTAATTAAATATATAAATTAGATTAATGAAAGAATAAATAATGAAATCGGAAATAAACACGAAATTGGATAAACAAAAACACATTATGTCGCTGTTCTGCAAGGTAAGGGTGGTTGTGTGTGTTTGTGAGAGTTCAGCATGGAGATGGCTCTCAGAAAGAAACAGTTTTTTAGTCAACTAGTCTTTGATTTGATGCACCTGCAGCGCAACTGGTCGAACAGATGTGAGTTCGGGTGAGTATTGTCTTTGATGATATTGCGAGCTCTGCTGAGGCACCGGGTGCTGTAGACGTCCGACGGGGAGGGGAGAGGGCAGACAATAATCCTCTGCGCTGTTTTAACCGTCCTCTGGAGCCTCACTCTGTCTGCCTCAGTGCAGCCGCTGTACCAGGTGGGGACACAGTACGTCAGCAGGCTCTCGATGGACGAATGCTAGAAGTCCAGCAGCAGCTTCTTGTCCAGGTTGAATTTCCTGAGGACCCTCAGGAAGTGCAGATGCTGGTGGACCTTCTTAATCACTGCCGTGGTGTTGCATGCCCAGGAGAGGTCATCGGAGAGCTGTACTCATGTAACTTGAATGTGTGGACCCTCTCCACACACACGCCTATGTTGTAGAGGGGGATTGGCACAGTCTTGTTCTTCCTGAAGTCAATGACGATTTCCTTCGTTTTTGCAATGTTGAGCAGTAGTCTGTTGCCCTCACACCAAGCCGTTAGTCTCTGGACCTCCTCCCTGTAAGCTGTCTCGTCACCTTTTGAGATCAGACCGACCACTATTGTATCGTCAGCAAATTTGACGATGGTGTTGTTTCCATGGGCCGGGCTGCAGTCATAGGTGTAGAGGGCGTACAGGAGAGGGCTCAGCACGCATCCTTGAGGGGAACCGGTGCTCAGCGTTCAGGTGGAGGATATGTAGGGGCCGAGCAACACAGTCTGTGGTCTGTTGGTCAGAAAGTCCTTACTCCAGATGCGTGTGAGGGCAGGGAGACCGAGAATGTCCAATTTGGTGATGAGGATTTCTGGGATGATTGTGTTGAATGCCGAGTTGTAGTCCACAAAGAGCATCCTGGCATGACTCTGCTGTTGTTCCAGATGGCCCAGCCAACATGCAGAGCAGTGTCGATGGCGTCCTCAGTGGATCTGTTTGCTCGGTATGCAAACTGGTTGGGGTCCAATGTGGGAGGAAGGCAGTCTCGGATGTGCTGGAGAACGAGTCTCTCAAAGCACTTCATGATGACTTGTGTGAGAGCAACAGGACGGTTGTCATTCAGGTGGACTGTGGGTGACTTTTTGTGGACAGGAATAATGGTTGAGGTTTTCAAGCAGGAGGGGATGGCTGCTTGAGCCAGGGAGCGGTTGAAGATCCTGCAAAAAACATGTGATAGTTGGTGGGCACATGCTCTGAGGACTTTGCCTGGTATTCAATTGGGTCCAGTAGCTTTCCTGGGTTCCCTGCCATGAGCGCACGCCTCACATCGTGTTCCTCTATGGTGAGTGAGGGGGAATTGAGGCATGCAGTGTGGGAGTTTGACGGTTGGGGTGAGTCTAAGCGAGCAAAGAAGCAGTTTAGCTCCTCCGCCAGCGCCGCACTCGGGTCTACTGATGTTCCTGGCCTTTTGACCTCTCTCTCTGTCTCTCTCTCTCTCTCTCTTCTCGCTTGCTTGCTCTGTCTCTCTCACTCTCTCTCTCTCTCTTTCTCTCTCATTCTCTCTCTCTTTCTCTCTCTCTCTCTTTCTCCCTCTCTCTCTTAATGTAAAAGTTTTGCACTAATGGAATGCCAAATAGCAACCAGCGGCCACATTGATTATTGGGAAAGGTTGCGTGTCACCATAGTCTAGAAGTAAAAAAGTATATAGTAGAAGAGGCATTACATTTGCTTGAAAATATTGATGAGGGTGTGTCTGAGGATGAGGGGTCGCTGGATGGATTAATTGGCTGACAGTGAGTCAGAGAAAACAGTTTCCCCACCCTGCTATACACCCCATTCGAATGATTCGTGACGTCACGCTCCGCTTGACCATCACCCATGGTTGCAACATTTTGGAACGTTACGTTTGCGAGCGGTCCTTTTTTGCTGATGGTGGACATAAAAATGTAGAAAATGAAGTCTTTGTTGCAAAAATGATGCCGCACATCTCTGAATGTGTCTCAGTAAGGGAACAGCAAAAGGCCCATTGATTGGCATTAAATACTCATTAAGTTTTGTTTGTTTTTATTTTTGGGGATGTGTGAAATTAACATTTTGTTGTTTTTACTCCATCCATCCTTTATCGGAACCGCTCTCCTCACCAGAGTCGTGGGGGGTGCTGGAGCCTATCCCAGCACTCTTCGGGCAGGAGGCGGGGTATATCCTGAATTGGTTGCCAGCCTATCGTAGGGCACACATAGACGAACAACCATCCTCGCTCACACTCATACCTAAGGGCAATTTAGAGTGTCCAATCAACCTGCCATGCAGGTTTCCTGTGAGTTAAATATGTCACTAGTGCGGTTTCCATCCAAATGTTTCACATTTTTCACGCAAATACATTGAAAATGCGCAAAATGAAAATGCGACTTCCCCTTCTCCATTTATTATTTTTGCAAATATTGAGAGGATATGACGTCATGTCTTCTGCAAGAAGACACTCGGCTAACTTTTAAATGAAGTGATCGTGGCTTGCTTATTGAGCTTTTGTGGTTTGGAAGAACTCTGGTCACAATTGTGTCACGATTCACCACTTACCAAGCCGTAATGAAAAGGAGACCACAAAGAAGATTGTTAAGGAAATAAGGAGACCACGGCGTCATTTTCTATCGGTATGGGAACATAGCCGCATTTCTGCGTTAATGTTTGCTTCTTTTATTATATACAGAAATAAAAAAATAATATACATAATAATAATTTCAATTTCTCATCATCCGCCATTTCTTGTGACTATGCAGCGTGGTGTCTGCTCCTGTTATCATTTCTTCACTACACATGCTTCCATAGCTAAAATTAAGATTTTCCTTATATCCATATGATGAAACCACCCCCCCCTTTAAGCGTGAAAAATCTCAGACGAAGTTTAACAAATTACTAACATTTCCATTCATGTTTATTTATGGAATTCTTGAATGTTCCATTCAAAATAGGTGGATAGAAACCCACTTACTGGGATATTTGGGGGTTAATCCTCATTAGACTAGCTGAATAGCAACACTTTGCATTTGAATCCTTGCGCTACTGATCTGGTGGGGCATAAACTATTGGCCCTTATGCACAGTCCCACTGATATCCTACATGAATTAAAATCTCTTTTTTTTTACCACGCAGGAAGAATCTGATGAAGGATTCCATCACCACCCATCCACCAGTTTACCAGATCTGGTCAGTATCTCCGACTCACTTTGGCAGATTTATGCTGGATGTAACAAAACTGATTCTGAATTTTTTGCTCCCAAGTGGTACAAATTGGACATGGTACTACGGTTGATCATTTGTAACCTTTACTATCCATCCATTCATCTTCTGTACCGCTTCTCCTCACTAGGGTCGCAGGGGGTGCTGGAGCCTATCCCAGCTATCTTCGGGCAGTAGGCGGGGGACACCCTGAACTGGTTGCCAGCCAATTGCAGGGCACACAGAGACGAACAACCATCCGCACTCACACTCATACCTAGGGGCAATTTAGAGTGTTCAATCGGCCTGCCATGCATGTTTTTGGAATGTGGGAGGAAACCGGAGTACCCGGAGGAAACCCACGCAGGCATGGGGACAACATGCAAACTCCACACAGGACGGCTGGAGCCGGGATTGATCCCACGCCCGATGCTGTCTCTCACTGTGAGGCCATCGTGCTAACCAGTCGGCCACCATGCCGCTCTAACCTTTAATAATACCAATTACCGTATTTTCGCACCCAAAAGACGCGCCGTGTCAAAGGGCGCAACACCTGTTGAGGGCGCTATTTCTGTCTTTGTAACATATACTGGACGCACCGCCTGACAAGACGATAGCAAAGCTGCTGTTAGCATAGCATGAACCTGGCAGAGCTGCCCACACTGACACAGCCGATAGCAGCCTACTATGCCCCAATAACATGAGCAATCACCCCATTGTTGCAGCAGACGCCAAGTCTCTATTGACAATAGCTGACATTGACAATGGCTCAGGCCAATATTAGGTGCATTGGCAATAGCCTACAAAGCAACGTCAGGGGAGGGACTTGGCTGCTTACTACACTCCTTAGAGTCACGGTTTCAAAAAAAAATAAAAAACTCATCATACAAGCAAACAATGAAACATAGAAATAAGATTAACACAAACATATATCTCTCATGCCATCAATATACCCAAAAAAAATGAAAATAACACAAAAGCCACTCAGCCTTAGCTAATTCAAGCAATGCATTCTGGGAGCAGAGACCCACAATCCCATAGCTGTTTAGAGAGATTTGCATGGCTGTTTAAAGAGATGTGCTGTTATGCTTTGGACTTTTTGTCTGTTGTCTAAACCTGGGACGTTTCTTGCTTGCAATAACATAAATGATAAGACAGACTAAAACATTGTGGACAGCTGCCCTTTGTCCAGCTTTTTCCAACACCATCACCCAAACATTATAGTCAGAAAGTGTATTTGTCACGGTCGATTGTAAGCATGAACAACTCACTCTTTGCCCAGCAGGGTGTGCTAACATGCACTTCCAACAGCTCGTTGATGACAAGGGCTGATGGACGTGAGTGGTACTTTGTCCATTTAATGGACGCATCGACTGACAGGGCGCTTTGTTTGTTAAGGAGAATTTTTGTGACTTTAAAGTGCGCCTTATGACTGCGAAAATACGGTAATTTTGTTTTGCTGCAAAGTCCAATTCATCACTTTTACAAACTGCTTGAATGTATGAATATCATGCTTTTCTTGAATGAGCCACACACTAAAAATGTGGGTCGCGCGCGCGCGAAAAATATTGTCAAAATCATCTCCAATATTCTATTGCCCTCTTTTTGAATTGCTTGGATGAGTGCTCTCTCCCATGTTTAAAAGGAATAAACACACATTTGTGTAATTAACACTTTGTTTTTAAACTGTCAGGGCCTCGTAGCATGTAAAAAAATCTGCACGTACCCACACCAGTTTGGCATTTCCTCCTAATGCTGGTCACCAGCCTGGTTACAATTGGCTGCAGGATGGCATCCCATTCCTTGAACTGGAGTTGTTGACTTTCAACCAGCAATCACCTTGTAACAGGCACACAACTAGGCAGTCAGTCAAGTCAATGTCGACAAGAGGACCTTGCATATTGCAAGCGATTTTGGCACATTAGGCGAGCGTTTCCCACACAGTTAGCTGTGTTGCTCATTCCACATATAAATAATGCTTGCAAGTTGCTAAGGTGACAAATCAGCCTTTAAATACAGTTGCATCGTTGAATCTTTGCTTTTAGAGCTGGGCAGTCCATCCCAGGGGTGTAATGGTCCGACCCGCCGGGCCGGCCAGACGCCCATTTTTAAAAAGGGTGCAATTAAACAAAGGCCGGAGGTTGATTTTAGTCCAGCCCACAAATCGGCCACTGTGCATGTGATGAACCAACTCGCGAAATGGGCAAATGACAAAAATTAACTCAGAACGTATGAAAAGTGCTACTACCACCTGTTTGTGTATGAAGAGATGTGAGACAGCAGTGTGCGTTCAAGCGGGCCTGTATTTCGGGGTAGGGTCATTACCAAAATTCCTCTAACACCAACAGTGCGTACTTACTTGCATTGGGCACGTTCATGGAGAAGAAGAAATAAGGAGACGAATAATAAGAAGTAGACCATAATAAGCGGATTTGAATAGTAGGTTAGCCAGCTAATGATGTTTAAATAAACCCCTGCCGTTAGCATCTCTCCCATGGCGGCGTCATGCACGGAACGTTTTTTTTTTTTTTAAATGGTGTGAATGGGGCCAACTCCAAATAAAATACTTCGACAAGTTGTCAACATTTGGAGTTGTCATTCAGGCTAACATTGGTAGCAGAGGATGGTTAGCAACTACAGAGTTCCGCCACCGTTTGAAGAAGGAAAACCCTACGAAAGCTGGAAAAATGAAGTCGGAATTTGGACAAGAGTCACCGACTTGGAAAAAAAGAAGCAAGCCCTCGCGGTGGCTTTGGCGCTATCAGGTAGGGCGCGAGAAACAGCGATGGAAATTCCAGTAGACGACTTAAACCAAGACACGGGAATGAACACTTTATTTGCCAAACTTGATAGGCTATTCCTTAAAGAAGAAAAAGACAGAATATACGAAGCCTACTCCAATTTTGATCGCATTATGAAAGACGTGAATGTGTCCATGGCGGACTATATCATCGAATTTGAACAGCACTATTCACGAATGTGGAAATACAACATGGAACTACCCGATTCTGTTTTAGCGTTTAAGCTGCTGGACACAGCGTGCTTGGAGATGACAGACCGGCAGCTGGCTTTAACAGCATGCAGCGACTTAACATTTGCTAATATGAAGTCGGCGCTGAAAAGGATATTTGGCGCAAATGCGAGTGCTGCGGCGGATGCCATCCGCCAGGAAACTGTGTATGCTACGGAGCAGCAACGGAAAAAGGGCAGAGCCTGGCAAAAGAGCACTCGGCAGAAAACTCCACAGAATGGTACTAATCCCCTTGACAAGTTTGGACGGCGATCAAAATGTGCAGTGTGTCAAAGCACGTATCACTGGGCTAAAGACTGCCCACACAGAAGTGAGAGTGTCGCAATAACTGAGGATCGTCAAACGGAAGTTGAAGAGTGTAATGTTACACTGCTAACCAAGGAATCACCTACAGATGCAGAAATATTCATGACAGAATGTTTTGGCTCAGCTATAATAGATACTGCTTGTACCAGAACAGTATGTGGACAAAAGTGGCTTGAGCACTACAGCTCGGTATTGGGAAAGAAAAGTGCCAATACTATGAAAAAGACTGAAAAACAAAGTCACAGACCATTTAAGTTTGGAGACGGAAAAGTGGTCTACTCTGTGAAAAGTGTGAAGATACCTGCTAAAATTGGGCACACAAAGTGTAATATACAAACTGAAGTTGTACCAGTTGACATCCCCCTGCTTTTGAGTAAGTCATCACTAAAAAGAGCAAGAACAGTTTTGGACATGGAGCGTGACAACGTAGTGATGTTCGACCAACCTGTCAAACTGGATTTTTCTAGCTCTGGACATTACTGTGTAAGCATTGTGGACACTGATGGAAAATGTAATGCCAACATGGAGCATGTGCCAGCTACTGAGGAAGAAATACTGACAATAACAGATGTAATGACAACCGATGAGAAGATGAAAGTTTTAGAGAAACTTCACAATTTGGACATGCCTCTGCTGACAAGCTACAAAGACTTTTGAACAGCTCTGGGAACAAGGATTCTGGATGTGCCAACCTGCTACTGAATGTAGTAAGTCGATGTGAAGTATGTCAAAAATATAGTAGGGTTAAACCAAAACCAGCTGTTGGCTTACCGCTTCCGTCAATGTATAATGAAACAGTTGCTGTAGATTTGCACGAGCTGGAACCGGGAGTATGGTACCTACATATTATTGACTAGTTCACTCGTTTTAGTGCAGGGAGTGTTCTGACTACAAAGAAGTCTTCTGAGATCGTCAAACATTTTATTCATGATTGGATAAGTGTTCATGGCCCCCCTAAAAAGCTGTTCAGTGACAATGGTGGGGAGTTTAATAATGAAGAAGTCAGAGACATGGCTGAGAATTTTAACATGGAAGTAAAAACAACAGCCGCCTATAGTCCTTGGAGTAATGGGCTATTAGAACGACACAATCGAACCCTTACTGAAATTATAATGAAAGTGAAGACAAGCACTGGATGCAACTGGAGCACTGCTATGGATTGGGCTTTGATGGCAAAGAACTGCATGGCCAGTGTCCATGGCTACAGCCCACATCAGCTGGTGTTCGGACAGAATCCCAACCTACCTTCTGTGTTGATTGACAAAGCACCAGCTCTAGAAGGCATCACAAAAAGTGAATGGGTCGCGAAGCATATTTCAGCTCTGCATGCAGCAAGAAAGGCTTTTACTGAAGCAGAATCTTCTGAGAGAATTCGTAGAGCACTAAAGAAACAGCTGCGTCACACAGATGAGAAGTATGAACTAGGTGACAAGGTTTACTACAAACGCGTCGACTGTCAAGAATGGAAAGGGCCAGGAGTGGTCATTGGACAGGATGGTGCAGTTGTTTTTGTTCGACATGGAGGCACCTGTGTTAGAGTTCATCAACTCAGACTGAAAAAGGTTGCTCAGGAATATGATGATGATGTTTCTCAGATTACCTGTGAGAAACAGACCAATAATAAGCAACGGTGTACCGTTGATGCAGCAGAGGAGTTGGAAGGCGAGCCACATGCCGAGTACATGGAGAATGACCCATTGCCTGCTCTTGTGAACACAAGGGCTGAAGGACAAGAGCATGAGAGAAATATCCAGTTAAAGACTGGTCAGATTGTAACATTCAAAAACCCGGAAACCAGCATTCAACAAACAGCAAAGGTTTTGGGACGTGCAGGAAAAGCGACTGGAAAATATAAAAATTGGTACAATTTTGAGCTGCTTGGGCCTGCGGGAGTGGCTGGAATCAACAAATCATTAGATGTTTCACAATTAGAGGATTTTCAAATCCAGGTGGATCAAGATGTGACGGACTATAGAAGCGAGGACATATTTGTGACAAATGATATCTTATTTGACAAAGCCAAAACAAGCGAAATACAGAATTGGAGAAAAAATTATGTGTTTGAGGAAGTTGAGGACAAGGGACAAAAATACATATCCACACGATGGGTATGCACTCTGAAAGAGACAGTGACTGGATTAGTACCAAAAGCAAGGCTTGTTGCAAGAGGTTTTGAGGAGCTGCAAGTTGCTGAGTTAAAAAAGACCCGCCAACCTGTGCCTCAGAGTCGCTGAGGCTTCTTGTCGCTGTGATTTGTCAAAGACAGTGGACACTTCATTCGATGGACATAAAGTCGATGGACATAAAGTCAAGGCATGGAACTGTCTCGCATCATTTTTGTCAAACCTCCTCCTGAAGCCAACTGCGGAGGGGCGCTTTGGAAATTGAAAAAGTGTGTGTATGGTTTAGCAGATGCCTCTCTGTATTGGTATAACAGAGTGAAGGACATAATGATTGATGCAGGAGGTACAGTATCCAAAGTTGACCCTGCAGTTTTCTACTGGCTGGACAATGAGAAAAACGTCACGGGTGTGCTTGCATGTCACGTTGATGATTTCATTTGGGGTGGTTCTCAATTGTTTGAAATGACTGTCATGGCACATCTCAAAGTTAAATTTAGTTTGGTCGTGAAGATCATGATAATTTTTCATTTGTGGGTGTGGATTTTGTTACTTCTGACAAAGGGATAAAGATACACCAGGCTACATATATTGACCATTTACAGCCAATACATCTCACCATCGCGTGCAGCTGAGCATACTTCACCTGTCACTGAAGAGGAAAGAGATCAGTTAAGATAAAAAATAGGGCAACTTTTGTGGGTTGCAAGACAGAGCAGACCTGATGCCATGTTTGATGCCAGTAATCTAGCTTCTAATCTCAAATGTGCTACCATACAGACAATTATTGAAGCAAACAAAGTTGTATCTAAACTCAAGACCAAGTCAGTTGAGTTGAAATTTCAACCCCTTGGGAAAGAGGATAGCCTACAGTTTGTTGCATTCACTGATGCATCTTTTGCAAATCTATCTGATGGGGGTACTCAAGGTGGGCACTTTGTTGTTTTGATGGGTGAAAATGGACAGTTTTCTCCCATTTGCTGGCAGTCAAAGAAAATTAAGAGAATTGTCAGAAGTACACTAGCAGGTGAGACACTAGCTATGTCTGAGGGAATTGACAATGCCATTTTTCTGTCAACTTTATTTTCTGAACTGTATGCTGGTAGTCCTGATCGACCTGTGCCAATAATCTGTGTTACCGATAATCACTCACTTATGGATGCTTTGAAATCTACTAAGCTTGTTGCTGAAAAAAGATTGCGTTTGGAAATCAGTTCTATTAAGGAGCTGATCCAAGCCAAAAGGGTTAAACAGGTGCTATGGTTAGACACTAAAGATCAACTGGCAGACTGTCTAACTAAAAGGGGAGCATCTCCAGCCTTGTTGCTCAAGGCTGTTGGAGAATTAAATAATCTAGCCAACATACTGTTTAAACAGTTAGTTAAAAAAAAGGGAAAATACACATTCTCGTTATATGTAATTGAATGTGTTGTTTAATGTTTTGCTGTTAAATTGAGCAATTGTATGTTTTTTTTTAAGAGACTGAGATTGTTGTCATATTTTTGTGTTATAACCTTCACATGCCACACAGCTAGGGGGCAGTGTTACTTGGGGAAGATGGAGAGGGCACGGGTTGGGGGAAAGAAGGAGGTGTCTTTGCTGTGGAGGAGGTGGTAGCCGTTGCAAATAAAGTACTTCGACAAGTTGTTAACATTTGGAGTTGTCATTCATGCTAACACAACAATTTTTCTGAGTAAGGCTGTAGGACCGAGGCCTGAACCGTTTCCAGATAGCAGCCGGAGGGCAGGGGACTCCAATCTCGTTGTACACTGAGTATCATGACAATAAAGGGCATTCTGATTCTGCTTCTGCTTCTGACTGACCAGCAAAAGGGGTCAAGTGCCCAGCTCTATTTGCTTTGTATTGTGAGCCAAATTTAAAATGTATTTACGAGCAGGCTTCAGCTATGTGAAGTGAAAAAAGTTGTTGCTGATTCACCTTCAGCTTTTTAGTGAACGGGATAAACGGTCAAATACACAATGACACCACTCGCAAGAAGCTATACGTAGTGAACCTTAAATTCACAGCCCGACGCTCATTGAGAATAACTGGCCATGTTCCTGATGTTACTCAGTTGCCCACAAAGAGCGCACAGCTCAGCACGCAGTTGTTGTGACCTGTCCCAACATAAAATATTTGTAATTGCGCTTTATGAAACCAATATATTTATTTACCTTCTTGTTGATTATGTTTGTATACAATAGTGTTTTCTTCTTGATTAAAGACTCAACCCAAATTTATAATATTTCAATTAATCTCAGGGGGACTACCAAATTGATATACAAGCTAAATGCTGGTGTCCATGAACACTGGCCGTTGCTAGAGGGAGGTCACCGGGAACAACATAAATCCTGGCATCCGCGGTCACCATTGGAGCCAACACACCCCCAGAAGTTGATCAGTTGACAGCTCCACTCCTCTCTTCACTTAAGTGTCCAAGAAATGTCACCCTAAGTCCAATGACAAACAGGGCTACAAAGTCGATCATCGAATTGCGGCTGAGTGTTTCCTGGTGCCAATTGCACATACTTTTTATTCACCTTTACGTGTGAACATGTTTTTTTATGGACAATATGTGACGAACACAAAAGTCCAAACAAGCACCACTCTGGTTTAAGATCAGGGGACCATTCCTCCCAATCATGCCCTTCAGAGTCTCAATGCCATTGCCCACATAAGCACTGAGGCAGAATATGTTGTTCCTAGCGGGGTGCACTCCAATACCCTCTCCAAGGACTTCAAAAAGTTATTGGCTTGAATTCAGTAGCTCGGCAGTTTCTGAAGTTTGCATGCACTTGAGTACGGTGGCCTTTGTCAAAACATGTTTGGAGAAGCACATAGAATATATTTCACCCAAACAGACAAATCATACCTAAGGTTACCTATCGTGCATGTTTTTTAAATCGGGGAATCAAGATGCTGTGCCAGTGCAAGCACCGGGTAAACATGCAAATGCTGCACAGCAGGGTCTGAGCAGAAACTCAAACCCACAGCCTCTCTACTCAGGATGCCGTCATTTTATTTTCACCAGATCCATTATTTTTTGCTTACAGTTGACAAACCTGGACAAACTAGAGGACACATGTCAGAGAGAGGCAGTCCAAGGATCTTGCTGCATTCCCGCACCTGTAAAGCATTCCAGTCAATCCCAGGGTTAGTAATACAGTGAACACCCGAACATAGAGAAGTTCCACAAGTAAATATGTGTATATACATACGTGGGATTGAATGTCTGGATTCTAAAAATTAAAGGATTTAATATTGCTGCTGTCACACCTGACATTCATTAGTAAGGAAGTAAATAAATAGTACTGTGCAAAGGTATTTTCCTTGTTTCAATAGAATAACACAAATACTTTGTAGTTGCTCGCATCTAAGTGTATTTTTGGTTGTATGTTTCATTGTAGCATTCTAATACTTAAAAGGTGTTTGGCAAAATGTTATGTTACACACTTTTTGTTCCCGTCACTTTAAATTGATTAAAACCATTACCCTTCGGTTACAGTTAGACAAAGAACCATCATTGTAGAGCGCTCATATACTGTAAGATGTTTGAACATAAGTAATTACTTATGAGGTATGTCTGCTACTTAAACATCAATTTACTGTTTATTTGTGTGCTAACA
>NC_142391.1:45153672-45231172 GCF_059441095.1 Idiotropiscis lumnitzeri | reverse complement strand
GAATTAAAGCAGTTGGAAACGAAACTTAATAATGTCGTCTTTTTTGGCCATTTACAATTTATTCTTACCAATGCAATGGGCACTTCTATTATGCACGTCACCCCAACAACATGCATGGCCAGTGCAACTAGCGTTAGTAAATATGTTTAATATATTATTGTGATGTCAATTACAAAGCCAAGTGACCACAATACTAATTTAAGTGTTGCTAGTTGATTTCCAGTTCCAATGTTAATTGATAAAAAAAGGTTTTTCAGCATCAAGGCATCCCAATCAGAAATTAACTGTCAGTGCAATGTTACAGCACTTTGAGACAAAAACGTGTTCACTCCAATCTCTGGCACACAAATACAATTATGACCTGGATCAGAATACAAGATAAATTTGGTCAGTCACAATGGCAATATCAGCGGTCGTGGGTTCAGCCTTCCTGTGTGGAGTTTGCATGTTCTCCCTGTGCCTGCGTGGGTTTCCTCCGGGTACTCAGGTGTCCTTCCACATCCCAAAACCATGCATGGCAGGTCGTTTGAACACTCTAAATTGCCCCTATTTATGAGTGTGAGCGTGCATGGTTGTTTGTCTACGTGTGCCCTGCGAGTTCAGGGTGTACCCCGCCTACTGCCCGAAGACAGCTGGGATAGGCTCTAGCACTCCCCGCGACCCTAGTGAGGAGAAGCGGTTAAGATAATGGATGGATGGATGGACAATGGCAATATGTTAGAGTCACCACACACGAGCAACGCAGTAGAACTGCACTCAACTGTTCGGCAGTGTGGTGTGTTATTTTCTGCCCAGGATTAGTACAGTTTGGGGGTTTTAATTACGGTTAGTTTTTATTTCGTTTTGAGTTTTTTTTTACATTTTTTTTCATTAAGTTAGTTTTAATTCGTTTTCAGGGCGGGTTTGTTAGTTTTTATTAGTTTTAGTATTTTAAAAAACACATAATTTTAGGTTTAGTTTTTTATATGGCACCATCATCCATGGGGGGCACCATCTCGTCCGTGGGGACACTTTGCGACATCATTGAGTGCGCACGACAAGTGTGCACAAGCTCGGGGGGAAGGAATTACATATACCGGCGTTATGTCTTCCGAATACAAAAAAAAAACGTAACTGTATGCCATTAGTGGTGCAGAAAAGAACGTATTCCGATTACAGAAAATGTTATTTTTTCAGAATGACATTATTAATGTGTTGGAGAGAGATCGCAAAGTTAAGTCCTCACCTTGCTCGAAAATTGCTGGCCAAACAAAATTTTGCAAAGTTAACTGGATGACTGGTCACAAACCTCAATAGTCATCTCACATGTAGTCTTTTGTTGGTCAACAATTTAATGACTTAGACAGGTCAGTCTTGGATGGATACGTGTTGGTTTTAGCACGGCCACTTTCAAAAGTGACTTGGAGGGAATGGATGGTGACTGTTTTGGATTGTATTCACACTCAAAAACACACACAAAGAGATGGGACAGCTTTCGTAACTCATTTTCCTATTTGTAAATGAGTTGCAGCTGTGTGCAGTAAGGCTAATGGTAGCCAAGTAGTGCTGAAAGGCTTGCTGGCAAAACAGTGCGCATTGGCTAACAGCTATACTCTTCAGTGCTCTTTTTGTACTCTTTTCATTGCTTGTTTATGCACGGTTGTGCGAACATTCACCGCGGCTGCCAGAAACTTATAAACACTAGCAAACGGCACCAGACACCCGTTTCAAGGGCCAGAATTGACAGCGAGACGAGCATACAGAGTCTGTGTCTCTCCAATGCAAGATCTCCGGTACATCGAGATTTTGTAATGGAGAGATTACAGCTCGCTTGAAATCAGTAAACATTCATACAAACACGTCATTTCGCGTGAATCCAAGACCTTTTTAATAACTTGGGCTTTCATTTAGGACAGGGATGTCCAAACTTTTTGCAAAGCGGGCCGGATTTGAAGTTGCAAAATGTGGGGGGGGCCCGACCTCGGCTGACATTCACTGCATAAACAACAATATATTCAAACACATTTTAGCAAGCGATTCTGTGTTTCACATTTTGCTTTTTTATTTGCATTTAAACCATCAAACATGTATTTTGGTTCATTTGAAATATGAACATCACATGCAATTGAATATTTGCTTAACTTTTTATTCTTAAACAGAAGTAATTATACTCTTGAGTGCAAATAATATTTGAACATGAATTATATTATGAACATGAATTATATTATCATCATGGGAGTTCAATGTCCACAGAATTTTTGAAAAACAGAAATGATTACCACAAGTGCAGGACTAATTTGATATATATGACATATCAAATATAAATGTTGATTGAAAATTTTATTCTGGAATGAAAACCGACAACTTGTCTGAATTTGTGACTGAACAAAACAAAATTAAGTCAGTTATTTTAATGACAAATGACTTGCCTGCATTAATGTGACGGGTGATACTGAGATCTGGACTGTAGCACAAAGGCCAGGTCTGGCTCAAAGGCAGAAGTATTAATGCGCAAGATGTCTCGCAGATGAGAGTCTGTGAGCCGTGTCCTCAGACGACTCTTATTTAAGTTCATTACAGAGAATGTCTTTTCACACAAATACGTCGACCCAAACAAGCTCAACATTTTCTTAGCAAACTCTCGAATCTCTCGAAACCTGCCTTTATCCAGCTCTCTGTAAAAGTTGGCAAGAGAAAGTTGCTGGTGCCGACTACGGCTCTCGGCGTCACACTGCAACTCAATGAGCTCCAGCTGTAAATGGGCTGGAACATTGTCTGTGTCCACGGAGAAAGGTGATGAAAAAAGAGCGATGTCCTTCTCAATAGCTGCAAAATCCCGAAAGCGTTGTGTGAACTCTTCAGCCAAAGATTTCATATCTGATGCGTACCTCTTCGTTTGTGCACTGATATTGCTCTCTGGGAATCTGATTATGATTTCTTGCAGCGCTGAGAAATGTGCAGTATTGGGCTGGGTCTGCGACAGGTGTCTTTCAAACAGTTTGAGCTTGATTCCAAAGGCTTTGATGTGTGAAAATAGTTGGTTTATGACTCCGTCTGGTCCCTGGAGACTGGTGTTCAGGACATTAAGGTGCTTTGTAATGTCAACTAGAAAACCCAAATCAGCTAGCCACATGGGGTCACTTAGTTCTTGCATAGGTTGTCCCTTTTCAGCCAAAAACTCACAGATTTGCTGCTTAAGAGAGTAGAAGCGCGACAGTGCAGAACCCCGACTAAGCCATCGCACGTCAGTGAAATAGACAACATCTCCATATTCTGCATGAACATCGCTGAGAAACTGTTGAAACTGGCGGTGGCATAGCGCTCTGGAGCGAATATAGTTAATAGCCTTTATCACCGGTTTCATAACATGTTCGTATTGGAGATGTTTGGCGCACAGAACTTGCTGATGAATGATGCAATGGAGTTTTACAGCGCTACCCCCTTCTTCACTTACTTTGTTACATATTAGTGTCGCTAATCCACTTCGTTCGCCAGCCATGGATGGTGCGCCGTCCGTAATAATCCCAGAAATTTTATTCCACGGGAGTTTTAAGTCATCCACGGCAGCGCAAACAGAAGAGAATAGGTCTGTTCCTCTCGTTTGGGCTTTCAGGCTCTGCAGGTCAAGTAGTTCTTCAGTAACGTTCATTTCATTGTCCACTCCTCTCAAAAAAATAAGCAACTGGGCAGTGTCCGAGGCGTCTGTGCTTTCGTCGCAAGCCAGCGAAAAAAAATCAAACTCCTTTCCTTGGACCCCCAATTGTCTTTTGATGTCTGACGACACTTCCTCAATCCTGCGTGCTACGGTGTTACGTGCCAGGCAAACTTTGGCAAACTCTTGCTGCTTCTCGGGACATATTTTCTTCGCCATAGTCATCATGCAGTCTTTGATAAATTCACCCTCAGTGAAAGGTTTGCAATGCTTCGCGATCAGTGTTGCTACCTCGTAGCTAGCTTTCGTGGCATTCTCATTTGACTCTCGGGCTCTTGCAAAATACTGCTGCTGTGAGAATAAACCCGCTTCAAGTTGCGCCAATTTCTTGCTGCGTTCCTCCCCGGTCAAATTGTCATACATGTCAGCGTGTTTCGTTTGGTAATGTCGTTTGACATTGAACTCTTTAAAAACAGCCACGGTCTCTTTGCAAATGAGACAGACACAGTTGTTACGTATTTCTGTGAAGAAATAGTCCAATTTCCACACATCTTTGAAGCGTCGACCCTCGCAGTCAACTTTCCTTTTTTTGTTTATTGTTGCCATTTTATAAATTGGGGGTAAAGGTCACCCGGGCTGATGCCTTGTAGTGATACTGCCTCTAGTGGGTAAATTAAGAACAGCAGTTAGGAAGAGCGCGCACTCAGTACTGTATATGTGCGGGCCAGAATGTATTAATTTTATTACAGAGCCTGCGGGCCGGATTAAGTTTGACCCCGGGCCGCATTTGGCCCCCGGGCCGGACTTTGGACATGTCTGATTTAGGAGAATAAATATTAGATTGGTGTTTTCCAACCTTCCTCTGGCCAAGGTACCTATTTTCAGTGAGAAAGAAATATTACAGGTAACCCAACCCAAAGTAATAACATAAAAAAATATAAATGCTGAAATAACTATTTTGTCTTTATTCAGTGTGAAATCTGGTCTTAATTAATTGCACGCAAAGCTGATATATTTTTAGGAAGCCATGCCTCATTCAGTTGGCTGAATGGCACAGTTGGATACACAGGTTGCTTGGACATTTTGCCATCCAACAGAAGAACATTGCATTTTTCTGCCTGTCACTAAACACCATTGCCATTTATAGGGGAAAAATCTTTGTTTGGTTTTGATTTGAAACTGTGACTTTAAGGAGTGTGGTGACCAGTGAAATCCCTCCCCTGACGTTGTTGATTAGATGTATTGCTGTGACATCTCTCATCGGTCCGAGGTGCTGTTACAGGCAGCGACCCCTTATTTGCATGAGCGCTGGCATGCGCGAGCTAGCATGCGCGAGCTAGCATCCGCCTTGTAGTGCAGCGCGCCCAGTATAATTATTAAATACAGATATAGCACCCCCAACTGGTGCTGCGCCCTTTGATACAGCGCGTCTTTTGGCCGTAAAAATACGGTACAGAATTTTAAATAATACATAATTAACAACAATATTGACAATAACAAAAACAATAATGCAGCGGATATACTTTCTGCGATCATTCTTTCACTTAACCTAACTGCAGACTTTTGATTGGCAGTACAAATTGTGGATTTCACAAACAACCATTCTAGCCTTATAAAAGGACATTCTGAAGGAGTTAAAAGCAGTCTCATTTTACTCTGCCACTGCAGATGGTATGTGCTTTTATGTGCTGTGTTAAATTTAATTGAAGTGCAATTCTATTTAATATAGCCTGAACTGCTTTTATTTAAGAATTTTTTATCTAAGTCATTTTATTCAAAATATTTATATTTTGTACAAATGTTCAATATTATTAAGAATTGAAAGATAATTGTCATAAAAGTTGGTACCTGTTATAATAAGATCATAACTATATCAGTGGAATTAAAAAACAAAACAAAATTATGATATAATTTGTTTAGATTTAGAATATAATATATTGTCCTTAAAAAAATTTCATGGCAACATAGTTCCAATTTTGTTATTGCACGCCGCCTGCATTTTGTTGTCCACAGCATTTTGCAACTTTACTATATACAGTACGGTACTAGCAAAAAGAAATAAAATGCAAAAAATGTTCTCAACAGTAATAAATTAAGTCTGAAAGTATTGTGTTCTTTTTTTGCATAGGAGATGAGATTCTGGAAGTAAACGGAGAGTCTCTACAAGGATTGACACATCAACAAGCCATCCAAACTTTCAAGGTTCAATCGATGGTCTCATTGAATTACGAAAATTGCCCAGGCAATTTCCAAAACTTTGCTGATCTGTCATGCGTCATTCATCAGCAGCCAGGGCACCCGTCTGTCATCGTCATTCCATCATTATTCCTTGTCATAGCTTCGGCATCAGGCATCTCAATTTGACACATTTTAGTCATTGCTGCCAAGTAAAAACCCAATACACCTTGGGTGTAATAATAACAACAATTTCTGAAAAATAGAGCAAACGTCACCCCTGCTTTTTGCGATTAGTATTGAGCCACTAGCCCAGCGGTCGGGAACCTTTTTGACCTGGAGAGCCATAAAACCAAATTATTTCTAGATATATATTTTTTGAGAAACATATAGTATTTTAAACATATAATAATAATAAAAATAATAAAAGGTTTACTTTTAATGCGACTTCTGGTGCTGCATGGTTTTTTTTATGTCCTTAATTTGTGTTTCCTCGACTTGATTCGCCATCATGATGCTCCGATCGTGAACCGTTCTTGCTGACAGTGGCATGTCTCTTATTTTTTTGATTATCTTGGCTTTATTTGGAAAGTCATCAAAAAGTTCATTGGCCACATCAAGCATAAATGTTTCGGCATATTCGCCATCTGTGAACGGCTTTCCACTCTTCACTATTGCCAAAGCTAGCGGAATTACCGTCACCTTGCGTGGTCCAGACACGCAGTTGCTGCTGGCTCGTCTGCACTTTCCGTTGCAGCTCTTCGCATGCCTTTTTCCTGCTGTCCCCCGGTGGATATTTCAATGCAAAAGAAGCATGACGCGTATCGAAGTGACTAGCCCAACTTATTAGGGATGATATAAGAGGAGTATCAATAGGTGAGGAAGTACATAAGATATCCCTTGTATGCGGATGATGTTCTCTTGTATTTGACAGAGCCATCCACTACAATTCCACGTCTCATGAATCGGATATTACTATATGGGTATTATTCTGGCTATAAGATTAATGTTGATAAGACGGAGGCTATGGATGCTCCGGGGATAGAGAGATAGATAGATAGATATTATAAAGAAAGGACACAGAAAGGAATGATTAATGGTGACTCGTGTATTCTCTGAGCGTGCCTCTCCATTCTAGCATTGCTCCATTGTAGTCTTTTTGTGTTTCGTGTTGGTGCTGGTTTTTTCTTCTGGGCAAAAAGATTATCACAAACAGACATGCCATCTTCGACTTGAATTTGAGAACTGGTTCTCTATTAGCGAATGAGAACGCAGAAGGCAATGACTGTTGATATGCCATCCGCTTAAAAAAAAAATACTGATTAAAGCGATAACAGAAGTGCGGTGAAAGTTACATGACTTACTGACCGACTAATGATTATACTCTGGTACGGCTTGAAAAAAATGATGCCTGACGATGGCGGACGGGTGAAAAGGGCGCTGATGAATGTCTACCTAATTTTGTAAATTGTCAACCACTGATTATATATATGTGCCCTACAACTGGATTGCAACCAGTTTAGGGTAATTGATAATTAAATGTCATTAAATGTTTATTGTTATATTTGTTTAAATATTCATTTTGCTTCTTACTACCGTTTCAATTGTAACGGAAGCACCTTTGTGTCCGTGTGTCACTACTGGTCATGTTTGTGTTGTTACTCTAGCAACTCAAAAAAGGAGTTGTGACTCTGACAATCCGAACCCGCCTGCGGAGCCCCAGTCTTACACCCTGTGTAACCCCAAGTATCCGTAGCCGCTCCAGCTCACCCAACTCCAATACAAGTGAAGGAACACCTGTTCCCTTTGGGATTGATGAGACTGATGGCCAAAGGGGTCCTGGTCCAAGAGACTGCATCATCATGGAGGTCACACTTGATAAAGGTGATTTTTTTTTCACTTAAATATATTACAGAACTACATGTAATGAAACTTTGTAGCTATGAGAGAGTGTGTATATTTGAATTGTACATGAGCTACACAGTTCCAAGGTGTATCTGTATGATTCCAGGTCTGAAGGCATCGTGAAAAAGGGTGAGAAACTGTGTTAGACTCCAAGGGGATTGAAATCGTTTGTGACACCAGTCCAGTGCAAAAACAGGCTGAAAAAAAGACTTGAGAGTAGTGCAAAAACTCTAGTGAAATTCTGGCAAAGAGGGCAAGGGCAGGGCTGATTATTAAGTGCACGAGACAGGTGAAAACAATGAGGCACTAATGAGGCAAATCAAACTGATACTCAAAAACTGTCTACACAAACTGGGTCTTCAAAACAAAAGTATGAACAGAAAATGACAGCTCCATCATTTATAAACATGTTTTGTGTGTCACTGTGTCCTGTGTGTGTTTCCCCAAAGTTTTTATTTGTATGATGTTGGTGCAAGAATAAGATATTCTGTGTGATTTCTTCTTTTTTCCATACATAGAGCCCGGCGTTGGTCTGGGGATTGGAGTTTGTTTTCTTAATCCAGATAACGCTGCTCCTGGTATCTATATTCATAGTCTTGCTCTTGGATCTGTGGCCAAAATGGATGGCAGGCTCAGGTAAATACATTTGTTTTCCTCTGGAAAATAAGCCGGTCGGCGGCACAAGTCACAGACTTGACACGAGTCACGCTTGAATTGACAATTTTAGGACTTGTTACCTTGGCTACAATATATGAAAGCGTTAAACTGACTATGACTTTGTATTCATGAGACTGGACTGACTCGGCAGTCGTGAACTAACTTGCTTCTCTGGAAAAACTGTTACACCTGGTGATCTTATCGTCAGAATTTTGAGGGGCCACACACACTGCACTGTATTATATCTTATAATTGAACCACAAACAAGATGGCACAATTGTTAGGCAAGAAGGGAATGGCCTGATTGCATCCCCTGATCTAGACCTCTAAAATTAATAAATAAATAGGGCAAATATGAGAAACCTTGAGAAGGGGCCCACAAATAGGGAATCCCCTTTCCAGGCTTGCCAGGCTGCAATGGTTGCCGAGCGGGCAACATTTAACACAATATGGTGCTATACAATGCTCGTTAAAATAAGAGTCCATTTAATAAAATCATATGCTGCAGTAAGATGCCGTCAGAGAGGTGCGTCATTCGCAAATTCTAACCCGGTTGGTCATTGAAGAAATCTCTGTAGCAGCGCCTCAAAGTAGGTGGTCCACCTCAGATTTTGTCCAAATCAGTCAGAGCAGAATACAGCGACATCTAATTGGGTCATCGTGACCTTGCCCCCTCTCCAAACCGGGAACGATGAGGGAGGAAAGACAAACAGAAGAGGCTGTAATCAAACATGCCAACATGTAGTTCAACTAAATGCAAGTATACAAAGAGGTCTTTAGTTGGGTTTGATATAAATCTACTGATGTAGTTGGTCTAATGTCCATGGGTATGGTATTCCAGAGCACTGAAGTTCGAATAGAAAATGTTCTAGAACCAGCAGACTTCTTTTTGGCTCTTGGATCACTAAAAGACCAGCATGTTATCAACTCAGACTTCGGGACAGAGTATACCACTTCATCAACCGGGTAAGAAGGACTGAAGTCGTGTATATTTTATAATTTACAAAACCTTGAAAGCTCATCTCAAATGGACTGGGAGCCAATGCAATTCAGGGGTAATATCATCAAACTTTCTGTCTAGCTGTACCATTTTGGACTAACTGCAGACTTTTAAAACTAGAAATACAAAGAAACAATTGAGGCAAGCCTTAACAAACGCACAAATTATGATTTCTGCGTCACTAGCAGATAGAATGGGACAGATATTCGCAATATTGCAAAGGTGAAAAGAAAATGCAATTCTAGTAATAGTCTTAATGTGCATTTGAAAAGAGAGAGTTGAGTCAATTTCACGCCGTGATTTTTTGCTGTTGTCCTTGAATAGGTGGCAAAGACGAGCAGGGCCAATGATCAACATCTTGGTTTTATCAGGGTTAAGAAGAAAATGAAAAAGACATTTGATCTCAGTAAAGTACATTTCCAGATTGTAGCATATGTGAAGATTTGCTATTCCGTATGGCATATATAATTGGCATTTTTGATTGACCATAACATGTGCAATTTTGCGAAGTGTCGCATGTGCAATTCAAGTTTTGCATTGGAGCACACCTAGTGGCAGACGGTCAGCCACTACAATGCATCATAACTCAACACATACGTTCGGCGGCGCTTGGTGTGTGGCAATTAGTGTTGATAATGTCATGTCATTATCCACACAGCTTATCCTGTACAGGGTCGCGGGAGGGTGCTGGAGCCTATCCCAGCTGACCATGGGCGAAAGGCACACTACACCCTGAACTGGTCGCCAGCCAGTCACAGGGCAGACATGGACACCGTCACTGAGTGGGAACTGAACCCATGTTGCCCGCACACAATGCAGCCGAGTGTACCACTACACCGTCAGTGACCTAGTGTTGAGAATGTTACTTTATAAAAGTAGTGAGTTATAGTTACTCATTACATGCAAAAAAAAAGCATTCGGAATTGAATTATTTTTAAATAAAAGTAACTAGTTACCAGGCAAAATAACTACTACTACTAACTACTCTAAAAAAGTGCTTTATATCAAATAATTTGGATTATGTTTTTTTTTTAGCAGTTCCAAAAGACATTTGAAGAGATTAAAATGGCTACGTTAATGTACAAAAACGTCAGTACATATTGCATTTATATTGACAACAGGAGACTTATCCTTCATGTCAAATTGTATCTTTATAAAACAAAAGCAAACATTTGAGCAACATCCATCTATCCATTATTATCCAAGCTGCTTATCCTCAGAAGGATCGCGGGCATGCTGGAGCCAACTTTGCTGTCTTCAGGCAGTAGGTGAGGTACACCCTGAATTAATACAGTTATTGGTAATAAATACATCAAATTCTCAATATTAGGTAACGTCAAGTCAACAACCGGTACCTCAATACATTGAACAATGGTCACATTACAAGTGAACATATATACAACCTAGTGTTTTATCTCTGTAGTCTACAGCTGAGTAAAGTAAACTTACAGTCTCAGACAAATGGTCTTGTCGACATTCTGTGCTTCAAGTATCGCTTTCAAATGTTGACAGCTAAACAAAATAAAGTATGTTTACAGTAACAGTTGCAAATTAAATTAACTTTCAAAGCCTGAGACAAAGAGTCTGGAGAACATAGACTGAAAGGATTTCAAACATTATAATCATTTACAAATATAAACAGTTAAACCAACTGTAGTGCTTTTAAACACTCCTTCCATAACATAGGCAGAACGAGGCTCCCAAAGTAGCGAGGCGGGAGGAAGTACAAATGGTTTGTGGTACTGAAACTCCTCAATGTTGTCATATAATGGAGACGTCTACTAAAGATGATGTCATTTCATTTAGCCGTGTCACAAATGTACCGTTTCTGTGTCAGAAGTTATACTATCACTTCATGTCCACTTTATGCTTTATGTTTAAAGTAGGATTACATGAAACTCAAATATTCACACTGTTATGCTTCACAACTTTGCACATGCAAAGGTGGGCAATTAGTGATTGGTCTGTCCCAAGTGCGTGTTTGCTCTCATTGCTCACAGGCAGGGGGGCAACTACCTACTTACTGGGGGTTATGCAGACACATAACAGGTGCCCCCCACCCCCAAAAATAAATAAAATAAAATAATAATAATAATGATAATTATAATAATAATTATTATTTTTTATATGTAGCCTATAAATACATTTTGGGGGGAATATTACACTTTTATTCCAAACTTTTATTGAACGTTTCATTGAGCCATGTGTGGCTCTTACTATGCTGACACATTCACGACTTACCTACTGTCTTTTAACCTCTTTGAAAAGCTGGTTTTCATGCCTTTCTCAGTCTCCCTATTTCTTTTTCGGTTCTCTGCCCTTGAGCACTTTCTATTTTGCTTCTCCATCATTAGCATCATCAGACGTTTGAATTGTAAACACTTGCCGCTCGCATTCTCGAGGGCGCGCGCACTGGACTCTGTCTGTGTCTGTGTGTGCTCGCGCAGGAGAGGGGGGGGGGGGGCCGGAATGTGCTGCAGTCATAAAAGTCTCTGTAATTATATTTGCTAGTATCAGTTCGAGCATTAAATATATTGTCTTTGTAGTGTATTCAATTAAATATATGTTGAACATGATTTGCAAATAATGTATTCTGTTTTTATATGCATACATTTACGCAACTTCAATGGAATGGGGTTGCACAACTTTGCTAATTATGGATTCAATCGAGGTTTTGCAGTCATGTCTTCTAACCAAGAGATTTTTTGTGAGAACAACGAGCGAAAATTGCACGTCAAATTTTTGGTCAGTCAATTGATAATGCAGTAAATACAATCTGTACAACTTAAAGTGGTATGTTTAGCTACTTGGCGATGGCTTTTTTTAATCACCAATGACTTACAGTACAGGACCACATGATCGACTGACTTGGTCAAGTTCTCCAGTGGGAGACAGGTAGCATCCATATTCCCCTTACAAAAAAATTAATAAATGAGAAAAATAGAAGTAGTCCACAGTAATGGTGTCAATTAGAACAAAATGATATTTACAGTAAAGTAATACGATCAATGACCAAATCATAAATAATCAATTGAAACCACAATCGATTGAATGTCCTGAGATTTTAAACTGTGGCCATATGATTGCATGCAATCTGGTTGTGTCAAATAACTTGTGTAGTACTACATATACAAGATCACAACAACTGGAAGTTATGTGGTCGCCTCAGAGACCAATAAATTTATTATTTTCCTCATCCACAAACACAAAAAAAAAACAGACCCGTAAACAAGCTGACCTGATGTCAAGCCATTTTTGTGTCACTCTTGTCACCATGTTTTTCGACCTCCGACCTGTATATATTGTCCTATGCTTTTGCAGTAATTTAATCATGTACTTACCAAATACGTCACACATTTGCTCTCTCTCATAAGTCGTGGGGATCAAATACTGGAGGTGGATTCAGTCAGCCTTCGTTTTGCTGCCCTCAGTGAAGCCTACTCCATCCTCAGTGAATGTGGCCCAGGACCAGTTAGTCTCATTATTAGTCGTCACCCTAATCCCAAAGTAAGTGTTCTTTTTTTTTTCGGCATGCCAGTTTTTTGTGACCTCTTCCTTTCAGATTAAAACGTGAACACTGCCAATTTCCCTCATCAGAGTCTTAACATTTCAATCCAAAGGGGTGTGGCCATGACACTTGGGTGTGAAACTTCACAGATTTCTGCATGCTCCTGACAGTGGTGTCATCATGCTGTTGGAAATTCCCGGGTTGACTTTAAAATTGGGAATGCAGTGCGGAATGGCTCATGTCACCTGTGTGGTGCCAAAAAGTTCCACATGAATTTTCCTTTAAAGTTCACAAAGAATAATGCTTGTGACAAACAATAATATATTAGCCCAGCAATGGCTGTTTTATTTTAATTTACATAGATCTGGAGGATGGAGGACCATGTACCCCGCTGCGCTTCAGAAACTGCATCTGCAGTTGCACCTCTCCCAACTCTCCCCACTTTTTCATCCAAGTGCTGCCACAAGTGTTAAGTAATTTTCCAGGACTGCTGGAAAATGGAATCAGGACTCGCGCAGACACAGGAGGATGGATTTGGCAAAGATATTTATTTTTACAAAAAGACAATATATATAATAATACGCAAGACTGAAGAAGTGCAACAAAAAACGCTGGTGGAAAAACTCACACCAGGGGAATAACGACGGGAACGAAAAACGCTTGCAAAAGGCAAGGAACAAAAGAGAACAAAAATCGCTTGCCGCAGAAGGGCAAGGAAAGCCAATTAACGAGCGAGCTCAACCGAGAAGATCAATAAACAAAAAGAGAAAAACACTTACAATGAACGCGAACAAAGTACTCAGGATGCAATAGCGAGGTGTCTAGTAATTCACAACTTGGAACCATGAGCAAGAGGAATCTTCCGATGCTGAGTTGTCAGCGTGGAGTGCTTAAATAGTGCAGTAATCAATGATTTGACAAGTGACAGGTGCGTGGCTGGTTGCTCTATCTCCCACTGCAAGGATCCCACCAAGTAATGGTCTGGTACCACGCTGTCAGGTCCCGGCCTTTCCTCCACTGGATCACGGATGCGTGACAGGGCGTCCGGCTTGGTGTTTTTGGAACCCGGGCGATATGTTAAGGTGTAGTTGTATCGGCTCAGAAGCAAGGACCAACGTGCTAGGTGAGGATTAAGTCTTTTTATAGTCCGAATGTATGAGAGATTTTTATGGTCAGTGTACACGGTGAATGGTTCGATGGAGCCCTCCAGCCAGTGTCTCCAATCTTGAAGCGCGAGGACCACCGCCAACAGTTCCTGATTCCCTACGTCGTAGTTGGCCTCGGCCGGACTAAACTGGCGGGAAAAGAAGGCGCAGGGATGGAGTCTTTCCATGAGCATGAGCAAGAGGAATCTTCCGATGCTGAGTTGTCAGCGTGGAGTGCTTAAATAGTGCAGTAATCAATGACTTGGCAAGTGACAGGTGCGTGGCTGGTGGGCGCGTCTCTCCAGCCATGACAACATGAACAGGAACAAGGCGCTGGAAGGAAACGCCCCCACTCCAGCTGGGCAAAAACAAAACAAAAACATGACAGGACAAAACGGACCATGACAACAAGTCATCTAAAAAGGCATTTTAGTACAATATAAAAGTGCAATAAAACTTAATCCTCAACATAGAAAGATCCACATTTTATGAACCCCAATTTTGCTCCTAATTAGTAGCCTTAAATATCATAAAGGTTTGGTCATTGGCTTGAAGCATCATATCTTTGTTTGTTTGTCCAGCTGCATGTTTGCAAGCCTATAGTGAAAGTGACGAAAATCAAATCACATTATCCAGCCTAAAATGCTTCACTTTGTTTTTTTCAGGTATCAGAACAGGAAATGGATCATTTCATAGCTCAATCCACACACAAAGGCAAACTGAACAAGAGTCGACAGTCATCTCATTCCCAAGGTCTGATACCTTAACTTAAATGTATTCCTCTGTCCTTTAATTCAGTATTGCACCCAAACACTTTGTTGACATGAATGATCTTGCAGTGGCATGTCCATTTTGTCTGAGTAAACTTATTAATTGGCAGGTTTTTCTTGTAAGAAAGATGGGTCACCTGCCCTTAGCTGGACCATGAAGAGATTTCTTGAGCCAGCCAGTAGGGTAAGTATTAATTTAGGCACTTTGAGCAAGCAAGAAAGAAATATTACTATTACACTTTTCACAGACAGAAGCTACAAAGTTAAAGTGGAAATCATTGAAGCCATAAAATGTATATAAGCAGAATTTATCCGTGAACATTTAATTTCAATGAAAGAGAAGGTCTATTCACACTTTTAACACATGCACAGCGATAGAAACCCAAATTCCAATGAAGTTGGGACATTGTGTAAAACATGAGTCAAAACAGAATTAATGATTTGAAAATCCTTTTTCAACCAATAGTCAAATTGAATTCAGTACAAAGACAATATGTGCAATGGTCAAAATGAAAAGCTTGTTTTGTTTTGGGTTTGTTTTTGTCAGGGTCGCCAGTCGGCAAGGAGGGGGGTGGACCCAAAACGCGAGGAAGCAGGGATAAGGGTAACTTAAAGGGAATTTATTTAACAAAACAAAACCAAAAGGCAAACAAGTTACTAGGACAAACAAACGTGGCAGGGTGCAAAATAACAAAGTCGAACTAAACGTGACTAAACAGAACAAAAACCGAGGAACAAAGACAGTGACAAAAACTAGGGACAAGAGCGGGAGCGAAGCGAGAGCGAGAGCGAGAGCGAGAGCGAGAGCGAGAGCGAGAGCGAGAGCGAGAGCGTGAGCGTGAACGAGATCAGGGAGCGGTCGTGACAGTCCAAACGGAGCAATGCACCGACAATGAGTTGTTGGATTGAGGTGTTCATATAGTCCAGTAATTAGGGGAGCAGATGGGCATCAGGTGTGTGAGGCTAACGGGGAACAGGTGCGTGGCTGGTGGGGAACGAGTGCTGAAGGGAACGCCCCACTCAGCTGACCAAATAAACAAAAGGAGCACATGGCAGGAAGGTGAAGAAAATAACAAAAACACTGACATGACCGACACGGATCATGACAGTTTTGTTTTCAAAAAATCAATCATTTTGAATTAGATGCCGGCAACATGTTCCAAAAAAGCTGGGACAGAGGCACTGCGTTTAATTAGTACCTTTCGTATTAACAATAGTCCAAAAACATGTGGGAATTATTTGCTCATCAGACTTGGGATCTCCGTTTTTGTATTTTGTGTCTCATTGTGCGCCACATATTTTCAATGGAAGACAGGTCTTCTTTATTACAAAACCACACTTTTATCATGTGCATACAATTCTCAAGCCTTGACCAACAGACGGTGCCAAACACACTGTTGTAATGCTCATAGTCAATCCACCGGAGCGTTCATGAAAGTCATACAACATGTACAGGTTTGGAACTCGTATGGCATATATATATATATATATATATATATATATATATATATACATTAGTGCTGTCGAGTGATTCATTTTTTTAAATTAATTAATCACAAAAAATTCTCAGATTAATCGTGATTAATCACATTTTTCAACTACAATTTTTTGCGATGCTTGTAACAAATATTTACTTGAATAATACCTTGGAATTGATTAAATCACCAAATATAAAGTATATTTAATTTAAAGACCTTTCTTTGATTCTTGAATACGATCTAAATGGAGACATCTTTACAGGCATTTTTCTTCGAGACATTTATCGAAACCGCCCACAAGCGCCACACTCCAGCAGTGCTGGTTTGTAAGGCCCAATGGTATCTTGAACACGGTATTTTGTTCTGAGACTTGCTAAAGATGTACAGCTAATATTGGGCAATATTTGCAAAGTATGCAAATTATTTTTGAAGTAAATCAAACTTAGTTAAATATTTAACTGAGTTAAGAAAATTTTGGACTAATCACCAGAGTTAACCCTATCATTTTGACAGCCCTAATGTGTGTGTGTATATATATATATATATATATATATATATATATATATATATATATATATATATATATATAAACACACATGTACATGTTACACTTCTGAGATTTATCATGGATTCTGTGTGAAAATGGATATTCACGCTTATTGGTCTGAAATTAAATTACAATTTGGAAGCATCAGAATGCCGCCGAAGGATACGCATTTCAGCTCTAAAGTCATTCCCAAAAACTTAACTTATGGTAATATGGTCAAATGTTTTAAGTATATGTATTAAGAGATTTTCAGCAGTATATTTTGGAAAACGGAGAACCTCTGATGAAAAATTTTACAAATTGTGTTATTCATTTAATCTTCTGTGTTGTTTAAATTAATTCAGCAGGGGTCTCTCAGCTCAGAGAAAGAGTTATCACAATACTTCTCATCGGATATATCCAGCCACCCATTGCTGAGGAAATCATTGGGCTCAAACAGAGATGAGGCACACCAACAAAGTGGCAATGTCTCCAGCGATGATTTTGCATCACAGCCTCCAGGTAAAATGATTACAATGAATTCATTACTGTGCAGATCACAGCCAAGACCAAAGAATAATACCTGATAAGAAAAACACAATAAGAAATGATGTGATGTATTTTTGTGCTCTTAACAAATTAAAAAATTGTATGTAAAAAAAGAAAAACGAAAAAAAAGGAAATTCATAATTTGAAGACCTAAGTCAAGTTGACATAAGAGTAATGTTCCATTTCAGTCATGAATTGTGCGTTAACACTATACACACATAGACAAACAACCATCCGCGCTCACACTCATACCCAGGGGCAATTTAGAGTGTCCAATCAACCTGCCATGCATGTTTTTGGAATGTGGGAGGAAACTGGAGTACCAGGAGGAAACCCACGTAGGCACGGGGAGAACATGCAAACTCCACACAGGAAGGCCGGAGCCGTAATCAAACCCGCGACCTCTGCAGTGTGAGGTCACTATGCTAACCAGTCGGCCACCGTGCCGCTCTAAGAGAGTAACTGAATGAAAATGTTAAGATCATGTTGCCTTACTGCGCCTATGACAATATTATTATAATTGTACAACCGTAGGTCTCAATTGTTCTTCAGTGCTATGGGGGCCGGGTGTCACATAATTCCACTCACTTCTTAATCAGATGTATAAAATATATATAAAAATATTTCAGGTTTTGCAAGACGAACCAACCTGTAAGTGTCAGTTGGTCTCTCCAACTGTTGTTTCCAAAACCTTCCGCCCCTTCCTCGTCTTCTTCATCTTCTTCTTGGATCATGGGCAGGTTACAGCTCGTTGATGCATACCGCCACCTCCTGTACAGGAAGTTTCAAGCATTCATAGTCAATGGAAGCAACAAACCTCATGATCAGTCTTGAATATAAATAATTTCAACAGGATTTAACAGAAAACCACAACCATAAAGGTTTAAGGCGAATACATAAATACACATGCATAAAATATCAGACTCAAACAAATATAGTACATTAGTGTTTTCATAGCAAAGTGAAATGACATCTTCTGGTTCTGCCTCCTTTGCCAATCACAGCTGACCAGAGATTCGATTGAAAACAGGAGCACTCACTCTCATACATATCTTGTCATTGCGGTTCTCTCTAGAAAACCCACTCCTGAACAAACACACATGAGCCAGGCCAGGTGTGTTTCTATCAGTCGTCACTAAAACAGGCATCTGTCTGTGACGGACTGAGAGGTACTTGACTCGGTTACGGACGATTACATTAACGGACGAAAATCTGCTTCCGTTTGTGCTTAGTCCGTCTTTTTTTTCTCGTCAGTAACTTACGCCATGGTCCATCAGTGACAGACTGACGGATAGTCTGACAGAATGCTATTCTCTTGAAAATGCTCAGAATACATGCCAAATACCTGCTCTTGATATATTTCATATTTGATAATACATTTTCAATGCATGTATAAAAGACCCACAATCTTAATCCAACAAGAAGGGGTTTAAAGCAAACACCAAAATAATCGCATATTATACAGTACAGAAGAGGATTGGCTGGGAAATTAAGTAAATGAAACATTAATGCAACGTTAACTTCGTTGTCATGCACATTATGTCATGTATTTTGTTGTATAACAAAATAATAGTCACTGATGGTGTAGTGGTACACTCGCCCGAGTTGTGTGCGGGCAGCGTGGGTTCAGTTTCCACTCAGTGACAGTGTCTATGTCTGCCCTGTGACTGACTGACGACCAGTTCGGGGTGTAGTGCGGCTTTTGCCCGTAGTCTGCTGCGATAGGCTCCAGAACTCTCCCGCAATCCTGTACAGGATAAGCAGTGTGGATAATGACATAACAAAATAAACAAAAACTAAACTTACCTACTTAGCAGGCTCCACAATATATCTTATTATGCTTTCTGTTTCGAGGGCGGTACGCGCAGCAGCGAGCTTTAGGATGTGATAAATCGTGTGTGGCAGCCACTCAGGGTGAGGTGGGGTTTAAGATTTCATTTTGGATTTAATTTGTGTGAGAATTCAAATTTCAAGCATTGTTTTAATATTGAGCTGCTTCTTGTCCTCAGAACCCCCCACTTCTGGAACTGAAGTGGAATGTAATGCATTGTACAATGCATCACAAAACAAGACCTCTCTCCTACCTAATCATCTTGAGGATGCAGCTGGCATGCCCACTGTTGGGCTCAATCCCACATCGGTGCAGAGCCCACTTCTTCATCAACGGATGATTATTCATTATGAGAATAATATCAGACAAGAAGAGGACTCACCTAATGGAGTTGCCGCATTGTCACTGGAAGTAGATGATTGTAGCAATTGTGGGGCGTTACAGACATGTGTAAGCGATGATGTGACAACACCACTACACAGTAGTTGCAATGAGTGTCGGAAAGTCAACACAAATGGCAATGAAATACCTGGTCTAGAGTCACCCTTTATGCCTATTTGTTGTCTTTCAAAGCACAAAGCAGCGGAAAAAGATGAACAATTGGTATCAAAGCCCCTCACGACTGAAGATAAAGCAGCAACACGGGTCAAAACAGTGCTGTGTGCCGAAGCTCCCCACTTCACAGAGCAGAAAAACCCCAGTGCTACTGGGACATCAAGTGCTAACCCATTCCAGTTTAACGGTACACTGAGTGAAAAAAAATCCATTACTGCAAGTGGAATGATAAGCAATCAGCACTGTATGAAGAGTGGCATTTTGGGTGTTTGTACTATTGAGACTGTAACTCTGACAAGAAAGAAGGATGAGTCTTTTGGGCTGGACCTGGAGATCATGTCCTCCCCACTGAAAGTTATCATCAATGGGTTAAAGCCTGGAGGTGCGGCTGAAAGGGTATGACTTATTTAATGCCATGTCATTTTAACATCGAGACCTTTTATTTAAAACTAAAGTAACAAAATTCATGTTGAAGACCAAATTAGTTTTTTTTAACTAACATTTTAACTAACTTTAATCTATTAATTTTACGAAGCTACCTTATTGCCACGACCATAAGGCACACTGTATTAAAAGGTGCTGTCTCAGTTACGCTTGCTATTTCTGTATTTAACACATACATATGGCAAACCATATTATTGGGTGCAGGTATAATAAAACATCCATCCATCCATTCCCTTCTGCTTATCTGAGTTTTGGTCACGGGGTCAGCAGCTTAAGCAGGGAAGCCCTGACTTCCCTCTCCCGTGCCACATCATCCAGTTGTTCCTGGAGGATTCCAAGGGGTTCCCAAGCCAGTTGGGAGATATGTCCTGGGTCGTACTCTGGGCCTCCTCCCGATGGGACATGCCTGGAAGATACGCTAGCAAAAACATATGGTGGAATGCATACAAACGTTTTTAAAACGCTAGCATTCATGCTAGCGTATATTTTTAAAAGGCAGCGGCAGCAAAACTAAGTTGGTTGTACTTTATTGAAGTACTGAAATATTGCCCGGTTCTCTCTCGCAATCGTCAGAGTCAATCTCGTTGCCATGCGGCTCCTCAGAAATGATGTTGGCTTTTGCGAAAGACACGTAAGCCCAAGCATCCTCAATCCATTCATAAATTGTGGTATAACTCACCCAGCACTGCCTCCCACTCTTAGTAAAGCTGTGTTCCCCATTTGTCACTTGCACGCTGCTTGCAACTTCACTTAGAACGCCCTGTTTACACCGATGTCCAATGGTTGGAATGATGGCAAACTCTGAGTTCATTTGCGGCACTATAAGGCACCTTCTGGGTTCGTGCTGTTAACGTACGTGCAGCCCTCCCCCTTTCTGTCCTCAGTCACATACACCTTTCGTCCATAAAAGCAACGTGTTGCCAGGAAATGCTGCCAGTCCGTCAAACAGAGCGCTCATTGAAGTCACACCACATTTACAGACTGGGTGCAAACATGTGGCGCAGTGCATTATAAGGCGCCCTGTCCATTTTGGAGAAAGTTCAAGACTTTTAAGTGTGCCTTACTATCGTGAAAATACAGTACAACTGTAAATAAGATCTCATTGTGGATTGTAAATTATATTTATCAAATTTGGCTTAAGCACGCCCATGCCTTTTCCAAAAAGAATGTCAGCCATTTTGTTTTGAAATGTTAGTGCCTGGACCATTTTGAAGATTTCCAGAGAGTGTACTTGAACCAACTTCCTCTGCATTGAGCATTCAACAACTAACTCCCAATTGTGAACCAGCTAATTACAGAGTCATGGCCTTTTCTACACTTAGGTATGAAAAGTGTTCCATCAAATCATTAAATGATTGTAATCATATAATGCAAGGGTTTCCAACCAGTCGATCACGGTCAACTGGTAAAACGGGGACTGCTCCCAAGTCGACAACATGCTAGCAGAAACCAGGCACTTTGCTGATAAATGCACCGAACACTTCCTCAAGGTAGCAAATGACTGGGTAATTGAAAACGTATCCACCATACATCCACATAGATACAGACAACGGGGGCTTTGGGACTTTTCTCAGCAAGTTTTAAGTTTGATTAAAAATGTTTGAATAAGATCCATTAATTACAGATCATAATTAATCGTCTCTCACTTTTAATATGTTGACAGAACTCGTTTTTTTAGACGCTATGAATTTAGAGATTTGTTTATAATTACATTTTACAGTATATGTGTGAATAGAATTGCTGAAAATATGTAACTATAGTACTGAATTGTGGAGCAATATCATTAAACAGTTTTTCACCGTTTACGTTTTCCTGATATTTTGCTCAAGGCTAGTACAATGCTGTGAACACAATTTCGAGTCAGTTGTCCCCCACGACGTAAGAACTTTATCACCTTCATTTACATCAGTGTTTATCAGGTGCAATCGCAACATGCAGTTAGCTCACTAAGCCGATACCAATAAGTCAAAACGTCAGACATTGTCTTTGCCATAATACATGTTATTGTACACCACCAAGCATGAGGTCATTATATCAAAGTCCAAATATTAGTCTGTATTTCATGCACAAGTTCAAGCGTATTCCCAACCCAGTGATTTAACACTGCATGTTTCATTGATCTTATTTGGCAACTGAAGACTAGGAAGCGGTCAAAGGCAGGTGCAACTTGTAACCCTGCTCCAAAATGTGTACAGTTATTTATTTAATTTTTAAAAAATGTAACAATGAAGATGCTTTGTGATGCCGTGCTGTGTAATTAGAAGTGTGACCTTTGTTGTCCTACTTGCAGGAATCAAAAGGAGTCTTGTGTCCAGGTGATGAGATTGTAAGCATTGCTGATAAACTGGTGAGCTCCTGTGGATACCAAGAATTATGCGAACTTATGCAGAATCTTCCCACGACCCTGTCTTTGGATGTTAAAAAACCTGTCTCAGGTGGGGCCCAAGTCTTCTAACAATTTTTTTTTCGTCTATGCACACACACGTAAGCAACACCGCAGGCAGGCGGGCGGACGTGATTAGGCAGACAGGCAATGTTTTAATAATTGTAATTATTCAAAGCCTTTCTTCTGAAGAAGGGATGAACTACTCTTCTATGGTTTTCAAACACATGAGGTAGGGCTGGGCGATAAACCGAAAATTTACCGTTACCGAAATTTATTACAATGACCGAAATCATTTTGCCCATGTCGGTAAATTCGGTGTTTAAAAAAAAAAGAAAAGCCTTTTCTGTCTGCGGCAATGTTCATGCCCCTTTAAGACCGCTACAGCGCCTGTAATCACGTGACTCTACCCGTCTAATCGAGAAAGAAAACAGACGTCGCTGTCGTAGCCGGCGATTCAAATCCAGAAGCTTTTTCACCACCCGCAACACAACCATGCTGTGCTGAAAGTTCAAAGTGAGAAGCAAGGTTCGACAAGTGACAACAGCCCATTAACGGAGGCGACACCATACGAGAGAACGTCTCAGAGGTGGACGCGATAGCCTAGCACATAGCTAAAGATAAAGCTCCTCTAGTTACAGTGGCGCGCACAGGATTTAAACGCTTCATGAAAGCCGTATTTCCCGATATGGACTACATCGGGCCGGGAGCTTAGACATGTCAAGCATTTTGCATCTACATCCGACTTGTGGTCGGGTCGCAACATGGATCCCTGATTGAGCCTGACTGTGCATTACATAGATGACAAGTGGCGACTGCGCACCAGAGTCCTCGAGACGGCACATTTTCCCCGATGATGCACACGTTTATTTGGCTTGCATTGACATTTTCTTTCATTTTATTTCGCATTTTTTTATTTGCCATTATTTACATCATGAGAGCATCTTGGCGCAATCTATTTGCAGAAAAAGATTTTGCAAGAGTTACCCTTTTTCTTTGTGACATTGTTCAAGTCATGCAAAGCAAGCTATTTGGAATGTTTATACAAATGATTTTTGTACTTTTATTTTTCATTGAAAGTAATGTGTACCAATTGGTCAATAATAAAAACAGTCAATATACATTTCCTGCATTTATTTTGATTTTAGTCCACGGGGGGAATTTATCGTGCATTTATCGTTATCGAGGTAAAATTGCTAAATTTCTCGCGATATTGATTTGAGGTCATATCGCCCAGCCCTAACATGAGGTTTTCTTTCTTATCTTTTTCTTTTATAATGCATCAGTATATCGCCAGAATAATGAACACATATATCACAATAAACTGCATGAGTCTATCACCATACCAGATATTGTGTTCATTTTATTTTAGATGGGCGCTATACCCTATTTTGCCTGTCTGTCCCACGTCCTCCGTCCGCGACCTGTGAACACTTCCATCCTTACACAAATATTTGCCCTCCATCACCGTCCGTCATCGTCCTGTTGAACCGCGTCCATCTTTGCATTTTACCCGCCGCACCCTACATGCAACCTGTAAAGCAAAAAAACTAACCGAATCTCTAACTGGATCAGTGGAAGGCAGTTCATTTATTAAACACAATTAGATATTGTAAAACATGCAAATTGCAGGAGTGTGAAAAGCCACTGTCGCAGGGTTGTATATTTTTCAAATATGTTAATCAAGGTTTGATTGTTCCCACCTCTTAACTGGCTCATCAAATAACATGATAAATCCACAGGGCAGACGGAGTATTGGCGTCACAGGAACGTGAAAGAAGCAAAAACTGTTCTACGCCCTGACCGAGACATTTACCAATCTGTCTACTCATACAGAACGACGTGTGCAATTGCTGATTTATTTCGCAGATTTGTGTATCTGGCGCTGCGCATTTGTGAATCCTGTTCCAGACATGGATTTTTAAATACGAATTACGCATTTCTAAATGCTTTCTCGATAATAATGGCTCCAAACTATGCATTTTTTTATTTTTAGTAGTATATTTTTGTAAGTGGGAAACCTCTCAGAACAGCTTTAAAAGAAAATCCACTGTCGTATGAGTCACACGCTGGGCAGCCCAAGAACCGAATGCATCTCACAAGTCACATGTTCCCCTCTCTCCTGCACTAGCGCAAGAACATTCAGCCTCATTATATCAAAACAACAAACAAATAAACTTGTACCAGCATGTTTTTGACTATTTGTTGGTAGGTATTTAATGAGTACTGAGTACTACTATCATGAGAGTTTTGATGTGATATACATACAAAAACATTTGTGGTTAGTTATGATACCTTTGTTTGTAATTGCTGTATTATTTCAGCCAGAGTAAAATTGTTTCCTATATTTTCATGTTCATTCCAAAGATAAGCACCATCTTGTGATTTTCTTAATGCCTTTTTTTCCACAACCAGAATGCTACTCAGTAAACCCTGCATTGATATCTTCCTTTAAATGCTGCCCTGAAATTTAGGTTTAAATCTCCCTTGCTTACCTCCCCAAAACAGCCTCCATGCATCTGGCTATCTATCCATGGTGACTATGTTACATCGTATCTATTTTGCTATTAGTTTTGAATACTAGCTTTCCCCTGTAGTTTACCTCCCTGCATAAAAACATAAAACAAAGAGTAGTAAAATATGTGTATGTTCAGCCTGTTTATTTCTCTCTTGAATTATGCTCTATTTGTAAGGAATATGCATTTGTGCAATGACAGTCTATGCTGGAAATTAATTTACTGTAATTAGCTTTACAGTGTTTGAGGACTTTAATAATAATTATTAAGTAACACACTAATTTGTTTGGTTATACAGAATGTATTCCCTCCGAGTCATTTCTGCGATTACCATCGTAAAACTTTTTCATTATACAATACAACTTTATTTATATTGCGCATTTCACAACAAATGGTGCCCGCCTAGCCGCATATCAACCAAACTCACTGATTTGTTGTCACACATTGTACAGCTTTACAGCTTTATTTTTTGGCCCACAAAAAAACTAAAAAAAGGCATAGCTTTTACAAAGTGGTGTACATAAATTAAGATTTTACATAAAACACAAATAATAATAATGCATTTTAAAATTGGCATGCTTAACTGTTGCAAGCCACATTTGTTTTCTTAGCGAGTTGAGTTTTTGCTGTCGATCCAGTTTAGCCTTTCCCCTCAATGAAAAGAAGTCTTTCAATTGTCTACCTTCAAACGATAAATGTAAACAAGCCAAAATCTTAATTTTTAGCTTTTATTTTGAAAATTCCCAACATGAGCCGTCACCTTATCAAATGGGCAGGGGTTTGTGTGTTTCAATGATTCTACGAACAAAATTATCCGGGGCTTTATGCCTCTTCTAAGATCACCCATAGCAAACAATGGATTCAGTTTTTCCTTGCCCGGAAGTGGGTTACCGGAGCTTCCCTCAAGCCTGGAGGTGCGGCTCAAAGCCGAGCGTCTGGTGGCCGGGCCTGCACCCACAAGGCGTAGCCGAGCTCACCTTGAAAAGACAACGTGGGTGCCCCTCCCCATTGCTTCACCACCTGTGGGCGCGGCCAATGGCATCGGCTGCAAAGTGAGCTGAGTCGCAGCAAACGGACCTTGGTCGTCTGATCCCCAGCTACATAAACTGCCTCTTGGGACATGGAATGTCACTTCTCTGACAGGGAAAGAGCCTGAGCTGGTGTGCAATGTAGAGAAGTTGTGACTAGTTAGACTCAACTCCACACACAGTTTGGGCTCTGATTCCAATCCTATCGAGAGAGCTTGGACTCTCTTCCACACTGGAGTGTTCCCCGATGAAAGATGCTGAGCAGGTGTGCACATACATATTGTCCCCTTGGCACCTGTACATTGGGGTTCACTCTGGTAGACGAGAGGGTACAATACAATACAATTGTATTTATATAGCGCATTTCACAACAGCTGGAGCTATAACAAAGCGCTTTCCATATGGCGTCATATATTCCCTCCCTTCGCCTCGGTTGGGGGGACAGGTCCTGACTTTTGTTTGTGCTTATGCACCATATAGCAGTTCAGAGTACACACCCTCATTTTGCTGCCGGACTTCAATGTTTACAATACATGGACAATGACAGTGAGAGATAGGAAAGCGTAGTTGGGAAGAACGAACCCTAACCAGAACCTGAGTGATGCTTTGTTATTTGATCTCTGTGCTCATCGTGAATTGTCCCAAACAAACACCAAACAACAAAACAATAGTCAGAATGAGATGTTAGGCAATGGAGATTTTGCGCATTTACCTGGGTGATGCACTCATACTTATCTCACAAATATACTGTAATATTTCTTAAGAAAGGGACATCATTTAAAAGGGAAATAAACAGTCTCGCCACTATAAAACGTATTAACACAAAAGTATTGTGTAACAAAAAAAAAACAGATTCCCAAACTTTTTGTGTTATGTTTTTAGGTAGTGTAGTTGAAACCCCAATTTATCATAGCATAGGTGTTTCTATGGACCCTGTAAATCCATGTATAAAATGTTTTTTTTTGTTTACATTGACTAAAGTATCTTTCATTTTGATTTAAGATGTAGATGGGCTTTCCACATTGACAGTGTTTCCTGGGAGCAGTGACGGAGCTACAAGACTCCCCCCTGACGTATCTGGAGACTTGGGTGCCAATATAGTTCAAGATAACCACAAACCCCAAATGAACAGTGACTGCCAAACTCCAATCACCAACATTGATGACATTATATCACAAATTAGCGCTGATAGTGACCCTGCATATTGCTCATGCAGCACCTCTCCTCAAGAAAATAGATCTGAGAAAGATGATTTTCAGGACCCAATATTGTCAAATCCACATTACTCCTCTGCAGTGCACACAGGAAATGAAAATGGGTGTCCTTTAGAAGTGAACCCACTTCTTGAAAACAACTCAAATGGATTATTCCCCGAAATGGTTAGCGCAATGCATAAAGGTAATGACAAGGAGTTCATAGGAGTTCATGCCAGCAATTCCAGTGTTGCCTTTGCACGTAACGACAATGTCAAGCTCAGTAAACTGGACAGTGGCAATTACCATCATCACGAGCCATCCTCAAAGGGGAAGAAAGTGGAACTTAATTCCTCTGACAATCAAGTATCCATTGACGATGCACATATACACCTCAACACACCATCAAATAGATCTTTGCCTTCACATCATGCAAAAAACAAAAGCCTGAATAAGAATAATGATATGTTTATCAGCTCCTCAGAGCTGACAAACGAAGAATGTTTGGTGTGTTCCCCATCGATAGGGGTCACAGCCACAGAGATGCCACGCCCATCTTCACATGTGATTCCTGCATCACCTGTGGAATATCACAATGTCATTGAGTCTGACTCTGACAGACTTCGAACTTCTGAGGCACATAATGCTACAAGCATTTGTGTTCATGGCAGCAATTCCCCGCTTAATTACTGTCTTGATTACAGTAGCCCTACAATGTCATCTGGTGGGGCCTTGCGCAACTCAGATGGATTGAAACTGACGTGTTTGAAGGCACAAACATCAGAATTTACATCAGTGACAAACACTTTCAGTTTGACCACTGACAGATCAGATACAACTTTGTCAAAGACTATGATCAACAAAGAAAAGAAAAATGATTGTAGACCAAATTTAATCCCAAATTTTAGCCCCATTACTATGTATCATCGTCTGAACTTCCCTGCTAAATGTCAAATCGAAACTCATTTTAGACCAGACAATAGTCTGAAACTGAAGGGCCTAAAAATAAAGAATAATAACAACAGAGAAGAGGCATTGCAAAATCATACCAACAGTGAAAGTCCAGTCCTTTCCTCAGCAAACAATATTTTCTTCAACCATCCTACAAACCTTCTACCAGAGAAAACATTACCTCCCATTTTGAAGGCCAAAAACCCACTTAAAAAGAACAGTGTTGTTTTATCTGAAGTTTCTGTCAGAAAGACAGCACATGAGACCTCAGATAGCAAATTTGAAACTGTAATTACCAACAACAAAGACTCACCTGCCACTCAGAGAACATTTATCGAAGTTCAGTTGTCCTCTTCATCTGGTATGTCACCTGTTCGGGCAAAAAAGATCACAGAAGATTTAAATAACTCCACAGCAACTCAGATAGGCACCGATACAAGATCAACGCCTGTGATCCCAAATTCAAATATCATATTAGGTACAGCAAACGTCATTGTTGATAAAACAGTATGTAATGCAGTGTCTCTTACTGAGGAAACTAATCCGGGATCAAGTAATAATTTCAAACCCAACATGGGCACAAGTGATAACCCGAAATCTACCAGATCCAAACTGTGCAAGAAGACAATGCTGCGGCAAAGCTTTGTTGCAGACACTCCTTTTTCTGTGGACTACAATCCCTTCTCTGTCCAACACAAAATAAAGTCATTTGAAAATCTGGCTTTCTTTGACAAGCCTTTTGCTAAAAGTAGTGACATGCAGGCATATGCTTTTGCATACAGGGCCTCGCTTAACCAAAGGATTGCAGGCTATATGGGCCTAATTAAATGTTCTGATGACCAGGCACAACACCATCGTTTCTGTTCCTGTGAAGACAATTTAATCTCTACGAGACCCAGCTCGTCACTGAAATCGCAGTCAAGCATTACTTTGAAAAACCTTGATCCTCCATGCGATTGCGATAGTGCAGGTGGCCTGACTAAGAACATTCTTGTCTCTAAAATAGCAAAAGTTCCTGATTTTTCACCGGAGACCCCACCAGTGGTGCGTAGGAAAAATGCCAGACTTTTACACAACCGTTTGTGTCAATCCAGGGCTCTCAGTATGCCTGAATTGGGAAAACTATTCTCAGGTGATATGTTGACAAGTATCGATGCCACAGAGACTTTGTCCACTTCATCTTCTGCACCCCAAGCAAAAAAGGATATAACAAAAGGAAACCCAAGAAACTCTGACTCCACTCAAGGAACATCTGAGAGAAAAGTTGAGATCCTTAAACAATCTAAACAGCCTGAAGAATCTTGGACTATCAGGTAAATTAGTTAAATCCTCCCCATCTTATGATTCCTTGATTCCTTTATCATTGTATGTGTGTACGTGTGTTTGTTTAAAAATATGATGAAATGTGATCTGCTAAATCAACAATTGTAAACAATTAACTAGGGCTGTGACGATAATTCGATATCGATATGTATCGAGATAGTTGGGTGAGACATATCAATAGAAAATGGTATCGATAAATTATCGATCAAAAAAAAAAAAATCAACGGAGCTAATTTGACTTTGATCACTGCCCTACTCGTCACAAACTCCCTCCCATTGAGGAAATACAACCCGAGGCTTACGCATGCGGCGCTGAGCCAGCGCGGCTCAAAACAAACAAAAAAAAAAAAAACGGGTGCCTAAGGTGGACTTACCGGCCGACTTGAGGAAACGCTCGCTTAATAGTTAAGCCAATAACAAGCACCCCCTCCCGGACACTCACGGGACGAAACGGCCCGTAGCTCTAGTCCACGAGACCTCCGTCGCATGGGAGGCGGGCGTATGTTGCAGTGAAGCCGCTAACAAGTACCCACCGCCGACACGCACGGGACAAAACGGCCCGTAGCTCTAGCACGTGCGTGTTCCATCTCAAGGGAGGCCGCCGTGCGTTGTACATTTTAAAATAAAACAAATCTGAATTTAGCCCTTTTCCCTGTTTTATTTTCAATAATTGTTGTTTCCTCATTACTGCTCGGTTTATACAGGTATTGGTTTGCTGTTTAATTTGCGTATTTAACAACAGGCATGTTTTCGGGCAGCTAATGGGTCCTAGTATTTACGTTAATTTATGTCGGGCATATTGTTGGTCAGCTAAGCGGTCCTAAGAGAGACGTATCGAGTCTGTTAGCCGTTAGCTGCGGATGCGCGATTGCTACAATTTTCGTCGTCATGTATGCGGCAGAATGAAAGTGAGTTATTGAGCTATTTTGAATTGATTGGTGTGCTATTAAAGCCTCGTTGCTCTCTATCCCTGTGTCCGGTCACGCTCTTTGATTCAAGTGACTGTTTGGATGAGCCACTCCGGTGAACCCCCCTATATTCACATACAGTGCCAACTCGCCGCAACAATCTTAAAAAACAAATATATATATAATAATAATAATTCGATATATATCGATATCGACTGATATGACATACATGCCACCGATATAGTTTTCAGCCATATCACCCCACCCTACAATGAACAGAAAATCTTGCGGCATGCAATCGCACTATATGTAGACAAAACAGGCATAGTATTTGGATGGCTGGTCAATATAGATAAAGGAATTAAAAACAAGCAAATCGAGTTGCTCAAATTGTATACTGCAATACCTCGCTACTTCGCGGTTCACCTTTCGCAGGTTCAGTGCTTCGCGGGTCTAAAAAAAATATTCAAAAATTAAAAATATCAAAAAATATTAAATATATTATCTATAGCCGCGACACCGCCTCCTGCATCCCTTACGCCACCTCCTATAGCCACTACGCCGCCTCCTGCAGCTTCTACTGCATCGTCTGTGTCAAGCTTGCTTGTAAGCGAGGTGAAGAAGGAGGACCCAAAATGCACGGAAGCCAGGCAAGGGTAACTTAAAAGGAATTTAATGAGGGAATTTAAGAGGGCAAACCAGGTGCTGGGAGAAAACAAACTGACGTGACAAAGTGCAAAATAACGAAGAGGAACTAAACGTGACTAAACAGAACAAAATGACGAGGAAAACAGGGACAGTGACAAATAACTTATGCGCGTGAACGAGAACGATATCAGGACCATGACAGTCAGGGAAAGGAAGCAGAGGGAGCAATGTTCCGACGCCAAGCAGTCGGTCCTGAGCGCTTAAGTAGTCCTGGTAATTATGAAGTCAATGTGAAACAGCTGCGTGACTGACGAGGAACCGGTGTGTGGCTGGTGGGCGCGTCTCTCCAGCCATGATGACACGGGACGGGAACGAGCACTGGAGGAAACGCCCCCACTCAGCTGGGACAACAAAACAAAGACATGGCATGACCGAAACGGGACGTGACAAAAACAAACAAAGACCTGACATGACCGACACGGGTCATGATAGTCTGCGGCGTCATCCGAGGAGCAGTAAAGCTCTTCATGCCCCTGTGCAGTCATTCATCGTTATTACCTCATCGTACTGCACAGGTCTTTTCATCAACTACGCTTTGAAGAACTTATTGTAAGAGGTCAGTTAAATGTTGTTTTTGTTAAGCTCGCGGGTAGGCGAGGAGGACCCAAAGATGCGTAGAAGCCAAGGCACGGGTAACTTGAAGGGAGTTTAATTAACGACAAAACAGGAAGGCAAACGAGGGAACTGGACAAACACAAACGTGGCGGGGTGCGAAAATAACAGAAGGTGAACAGAACGTGACTAGACCGAAAAGTGACGGGGAGAAAGGACAGTGACAAGTTACAAATAAACATGAACGTGAACGAGAACGGGATGAACGAGCAATCGGGGCAAACGCGTATAGAGGGTGTAGCGGGAGCAATGCACCGACGCCAAGTAGTCGGCACGGGTGTTTAAATAGTCCGGTAATTAACAGTACAAATGAGAGTCATCTGGGAGGCTAACGGGGAACCGGTGTGTGCGTCTCATCAGCCGGGCGAGACAGGGCGGGAACGAGCACTGGCGGAAAACGCCCCCACTCAGCTGAGAAAACAACAACACGAAAGCATGGCATGGGACGTGACAATAATACTAATCAACAACCCTGACATGACCGACACGGGTCATGACAGTTTTATTGTTTGATTGTTTAACACGAATCTCTCTCTCTACACCCATTTTCTATATGGTATGGTACAATTTTATTCATGTACAAGGTATTACTGTAATCTTAAACCCCCAGAAATAGAAATTATAAATGTTAATTTGTTGCGCAAAACGACGGACTAATTATGTTAGCTAATTGTAGTGTTTGCTTGTTTTTGAAAGCTGATAACGATAATTGGTTGTTCGTAAGTAAATTGTTCGGTAGAACAGTGTTCTAGACCCTCAATTGTTATTGTAAACAGACAACATATTTTACAGGGTTTTTTTTGTTATAACATGAATGTCACTCTCTCTCTCTCTCTACCCGTATATATATATATATATATATATATATATATATATATATATATTTTATTTTTTTTTTTTAATTTATTTATTTTTTTAAGCATTTTTGAAGATGCGCCGCTACTTCGCGTATTTTCAGTTTTCGCGGGTTGTCTCGGTCCCCATTAACCGCGATAACCGGGGTATTACAGTATAACATCATTGACTTTTCTGGGAAGCCTTTTGACAGAATTCCAAGATATGGCTTTAAACAGTCTGGACAGTTGGGATCTTGTTGGGACATCTAGTAAGGAATTAGGGTAGAGCATTTAAAATTGTACCTTTTATACTTCATGCATCCATCCATCCATTCATTCATCCATCCATTATCTGCTTCGGGTCGTGGAAGCAGCACCTCAGCAGGAAAGTCCTTTTCCTCTCCCAAGCTACGTCTTCTAGCTCTTCCAGAGGGATCCCAAGACGTTCCCAGGATAGCCAGGAGACATAGTCTGTCCAGCCTGTCCTGGGTCATCCTCTGGTCCTCCTGCCAGTGGGATATGCCCGGAAGCCCTCACCAGGGAGGCATCCAGGAGACAGCCTATTGAGATGTCTCATCTGGCTCCTCCCAACGTGGAGGAGCTGTGGCTCAACTCTGAGCCCCTCCCGGATGCCCGAGCTTCTAACCCTATCTCAAAGAGAGAGCACGGACACCCTTCAGAGTAAACTCGTTGTTACGACCGGCTCTGCTAGGGAAGGAGGGAAGCAACATAGACCAAGTTGTAAAATGGTTTGGACATAGAGTTTACAATTTATTTTTAGTGAAAGAAAAGAGGTAGGTTTCAAACAAATGAGTTTAACAAAAAGGTATTACCCAAGTTCACAAATGTGTATAAGTAAACAATAGCAAGTGTCTCCAAAACTTACGAAAGTCCATACAAAGCGAGAGACACAAGTAGCGCAAGCGAGGTGAACTGAACTCTTAAGTCCCAGCCGCCCTGAGCAGCAGAACCGAGGTCCTTTTATTGGTCCCAGCTGCACAGGTCGTGCTCGTTGATAGGGTGGTCCATTAGTAACGAGCAAGAAACCAGTCCACCAACGAAGAACGAGCGGGAAAGCAATCCACCCATGACGAACGAGCAGGAAACCAGGCCAACGATGAGGAACAAGCAGGATACTAGTCCATTTACTTTAGTACGAAAGGTGCAAGAGTTAACACAAGAAACAAGGGGCGTGGCCTTGTAGGTGGGCCCTAGCCAAAGGCTGTAACACTCATTTTGACCGGTTGTATCCGAGATGATGTTCTTTCTGCCACAACCGACAGCTCGTGACCATAGGTGAGGGTAGGAACGTAGATCGACCGAGAAATCTTTCGGCTCAGCTCCTTCACCACAACAGACCGATAAGGGTTTTCATCAAGCAGACGCTGCACGGATCCGCCTGTCGATATCACGCTCCAGCCTCCCCTTACTCGTGAATAAGACCCCAAGACACTTGAACTCCTCTACTTGGGGCAGTATCTTGTCCCAGACACAGAGAGGTCACTCCACCCTATTCCGACTGAGGACCATGGTCTCAGATTGGGACCATCTGCAAAAAGCAGAGATGCAATACTGAGAACACCAAACCTGACCCCCTCATTACCTCGGCTGTGTTTGGTGAAGATGATCTAATAAAGGGAGTGGCACGGTGGACGACTGGTTAGCACAATGGCTCACAGTGCAGAGGTCATGGGTTCAATCCTTCCTGTGTGGAGTTTACATGTTCTCCCCGTGCCTGTGTGGGTTTCCTCCGGGTACTTTGTTTTTTTTCCCACATTCCAAAAACTAAATTGCCCCTAGGTATGAGTGTGAGCGTGGGTGGGTGGTTGTCTATAAGTGCCCTACAATTGTCTGGCAACCAGTTCATGGAGTACTCCGCCTACTGCCTGAAGATTGCTGGGATAGCTCCCCCTGCAACCCTTGTGAGGAGAAGGTGTACAGATAATGAATGGATGGATGATCTAATAAATCATTACAAAAAAAAGATAAGACGTAAGATGTAAGATGAGGTGAAAGGGGTCAAAGATCATATTTCATGCTGCTTCAGATGGACCAGTCCAGGCCTGTCTGAAAGTAATCAGGCTTGGATCTGTCCAGTAAAAAAAAATAAAAAATCCCAAAAATCCAATTAGCCCCAGTTAATTCATGATTTAACAAAGGGGTCAACTACGGTACTTTTTCCATACAGGGCCAGGTAGCTTTGAATATACATCTCTCACTTGCATCAAAATGGCTGCTGTTTTATTTATTCTAACCTTGTAACAATACAAAAGTGTTGTTATTTTTAGTGTACAGTAGTATAATTGTTTCTTTCTTCTGACTGCCTCTCATTGGGAAAATAGATTTTTTTTGCCATATATCAGCAAAACCTGACTGTTTTTTTTTTTTAGTTGGGCAAGACATTTAAGAATCTAACTAATATTTTTAGCCGCATGCAGTTACAGTCCTGTCTAATCATTGTTCAGAGGAGTCCAGACTCTCGCCCCTGTTAACAAATTAAACTGTCATTAAATTAACTTAACATTACTGAAACGAATTGCACGCCCCTGGGGACACTGTCCCTTCAGAGTGCTCTGTCCATTGTTGAAGTGACCTTGATACCAATGTGCCAAAGGTTCCACTTCTGGGATTGTTAAAGTATGAACAATGTATGAATAAAATGTATTTTGTGTGTAGGTTAAAAGATCAAAATGCTTCTCTTGTGAGTCAGTCTAAATTTCAAGCACTTCAGACAACTACGGCGAACATTCCTGCCCGACTCCAGGAAACAAACAATGTCATAGAGGTATCGCACAAAGGCCCATTTTTTCACTCGTTGAATCTGCAGTTACTAGCCCTGTTCATGAAGTTTTCCTCTGACTGGTTTATCTAGGTTAACAATCATGCTCATCTTGTGGTCCTTCATAAAGAGGAAGGCTCAGGACTTGGATTTAGTATTGCTGGAGGGAGTGACCTTGAGCAGAAGATAATCACTGTAAGTAAATTGAATGGTCTCGTCGTTGTATCTACAAATACATTAAGTTACTAAATTAACACATTCAGACACAGACACAAGCACCAGGAACAACTCTGTGTCCACTAAAATTCAATGTGTTGACATTCAGACACATTAATCCAAAGCTACAGAATTTGGGCCCAGCACACTATGTCTTGTCTGTTCTGTGATCACAGCTGATATTCAAACATTCAGAGACTCATGTTTTTTCTACAAACCTAAACATCCAACATTCAAGACAAGATGCTTGAGGTAACGTAATTCAAAACAGTGCATGATCTTGGTAAATGACCGTCAGTTCCAATTCACGAAATTCTTCATCATCAAACTTTCTGGGAATATTGTCAAAGCAAGAATGATCAAAATCTATTTCACTGGCTTCGTGCTGAACCCTCCAATGTCACAATATGCGCAATTGAATCATTTTTCACAGATATTTACTATTTGTAAGTCCACAGTTGTGGGTATTATTTTTTTAATTATTGACCAATTTAAATTGTTAAAAATGGTTTGCTCATTTTGTTTCTTTGCAATATTGGAGTTTGTACACATGTAACATTTTTGGTGTCCCCTGATTTTGGAGGTACAAGGACTCCGGCCGATGCCAGCAATTTAAAACAAGATGACTAAAATCATCAATATCAAAGAGGACATTGTCACCTGTATACTGTCAAAATTTTTCAACATGTCCTTAAACATTCAGGTACTATGAATAATTTGTTGATTCAAAATTCAGCGTGGCATTTGTTGGAGGATATGAACCAGGACTGCGAAGAGCAACATATAATTGACACTAATTATAAATGCATTAGGGGAAAAAATCTCTTTTTTTAACCAAAGAAAATTATTGAATAAGTAGCGCTAACATTTAATAGGCGTTTTCCATGAAAAATGGTGACTGCCCCCCCTGGAGAATTGGTGAATCCATGTGAGTCCACTGTAATGCAGGTAATATTCACCAAGTTAAAGAGATTTCAAAATACCCCGGTCTCAGTAAGCACGCGGTTGAATGAGGTATTTATTTATTATCCAGTTTTAGCTCTGATGGTGGGAAATTGTATCTTTGTGTGTCACCAGGTTCATCGAGTCTTCAGCAAAGGCGCAGCAAGCCTCGAGGGCACAATTCTGAGAGGTGACAGAATTGTATCTATAAATGGCACGAGTCTGGATGGTAAAACACATGGAGAGGCTGTTTCTTGCCTCCATCAAGCTAAACAATCCAAGCAAGCCTTCGTAGTTATTTGCCGACGCATGGTCAGTGAAAAGAATACCACTGAAACCCTTGACTCAGCCAGCCAGTCGCAGATGAGGTTATCTGCCACCAAGATGTCTTTGGAGACAAGTAGAGGTAGAACCCTGATTTTCGTGAATTGTAACAATAGTGAAACTACTGACAGACAGAGGAGCAAAAATTGTGTCATTTCTTGATTCAAAAATACGGCAATATGTTGTGCGTCAAGATTACAGTAAATCTCCCTCCATCATGTGGGTTACGTTCCCGAGCACCCCCCTAGTAAGACAAAATTTGGCCAGAGAAGTACATTTTATTATAGCTTTTACGGCACACAACATTTTTTTATAGGTGGTCTTTCACTGAGCGGCGAAGTCTTAGCAAACTTTTTTCGCTAGGGTTTTGTTAAGGGTTACAAAAGGGTAGAAAGACATTTGCCAGCCATGCACAAAAAGTTTTAATGGTCGCAAAAAGTTTTTCTCATCAACATCAAATTTGGAACAGGTTCAAGAAAAACTTAATGAAGCTTGACGAAAAGCCAATATGCATTTCATTCAAAATGAAGCAAGCAAAAAATGATTAGGCCGACTCACGTAGAAGAGGGCAGTAAGTTTTAAATTAATCTCTTGATCTCACACCCAATTGTGTTCAGTAGACTACAAATACAAAGGAATTGATCTTGCCGTTTAAACACTTCTGGAGGTTGCTCTATATAGCAAGGTTAATAAATAAAAACAAAAACATTGTCAAATCTAAAAAAAATTGTGTATTTACACCAGCCAAAATGACGACGATGATTATGAAGCCGCCGTTACACAGTGCATTCTCATTTAAGTGCTGAAATAAAGGTGTCTCCTTTGTAAAGAAATTGACATACTGACATGACATACATGACACCTAGATGAGCATTTAGTACAGCTGCGCATAAACATAATAATATTCCCTTTATTAGTCCCACAATGGGGAAATTCGAGATTCGAACCCAGGTCTCCTGGGGAGACTGGGTCCTGAACGCGGCGCCTTAGACCACTTGGCCATCCTGGTCACAGCTCTTCTTTGACTTCCTGTTTTGTCGTTACGAACCTGGCGATGGGCAGTTGCTAGCTGGCTGTGTTTCTTCTTCTGTGTAACTAGGTGGCTCCATTGATGCTGTTTTGGAAATGCAGTGCACAACATGTCAGGATGCCTCTCCGCTAAGGTTACATTACATACAGCATGGGAAAATGCTGAAGTGATCAGCATGGCGAACAGCGCGCAAAGGCCACACAAAAGCCAATCAGTGGCTGAATCAGTCGATAACGGCATTTAAACTCAAACCAACGCTGTAAAATGGCGACAAATGTACAAAATTAATGACTGACCAAAAAATAAAAAAAATAAAAAAGAAATACTGGGAATGCGAAACGGGAACCCATGATGAGGGGTTTTACTGTCCTTGAACTGGTTCTTATACTTTAACTTTTACTGTACAAATTTCTGTAAGTCAACATGTCTTATTAGTCCCTGAAAATCTAGGTCCACGTGGGGTTTTAAAGGTTGAGCTTCACAAGACGACTGCTGGCTTGGGTTTCAGCCTGGATGGGGGGAAATCATCAAGTACAGGAGACAAGCCCCTAACTGTAAAACGCATCTTTAAAGGTGATGATTTGCTTCATTTTGTTTTCTTTGTTTTTCTGGAGGGCAGAGGGTGTTTATTGGAAGCTGAAAGTTGATTTAGGGAAATATAATTGGCAAATAATGCTTTCTAGTGATTTTCTGTGCCCCTCCACAACAGGAGGTGCTGCTGAGCTGTCTGGGTTACTGGAGATTGGTGATGAGGTCTTGTCAATAAATGGATTGTCCCTGGAAGGTCTCATGCATCATGATGCCTGGAAAATTATTAAATCAACTAAAGAAGGGCCCAATCACCTTGTTATCCGCAAGCTTGATGCACGGCTGTAATTCTTAGTAGGAGAAAGTTATGTTAAGCCACTCTCAAGCAAGGAATTAAGTGCTACAAAACAAAGTAGTAGAGCTGATGGTGTTTTCTCAAATCTCACAAATGATATTTTACAAACATCTGTTGATGTGTAATTCTATTACATATTGTTATTACCTGATGTTTGTAATGTACCTTGTGAGAGGTGTATCAAGGTTTGTTTACAATTATATTTAATATTGATCATAAATGTGATTTGCAAATAAAGTGATTGAAATGGCCTTTTTTTAACTGAAGATTGTTTTTCCTTCTAGAGTTTAACTTATTAATGAATAACTATCTCTTATGTCTTATGGCCGTGCCCGAGCTAAACACAGTCCTGACAGAGATCCTATTGAAAGAAGGAGCGCTCACTCTCACATGTCAATAGTCAATGCAGTCCTCTCTAAGTACAGTAATCCCTCGCTATATCACGCTTCACCTATCGCTGCTTCGCAGATTTTTTTTACAGCGGTATTGTGCTTTGTGTAGCGGCCCCCTGGATTTCGAATCAGGACGCAGAGAGTTTCAAACGGGTGTCGATAATATGTTATCTCTGAAGAAGAATGTTCAGCATTCTGCACAGTGAAAACTACAGAACAACAGAAAAACGCAAATTGTAATAGTAGTTTCACAAATAATTCACATATCAATCATGTATACACAACGCTCCTGTAACGGCAGAAATTCACTTTTCTCGTAAGCTTCGTTAATCAGTGTGGGCAGTGGAAGGTTGTTCTGACTCGTCCGTGGCGGCACATCATTTTATCCACAGCTTTCACTTTCATTCAAGTAAGACGAAAGAGTTCCCAAAGGAACTCTTTCGTCGTCTTGTATTAAAAGTTTCACAACCCAGTACAGTGAACAATGTCGTTCAGTACAACGAATGGATAACATCTACTGGAACTATGAGAACGCTACAGGAACGGTCAAAAGCTGTTTGCACAGGGCTGATCTCGCTGCATGCGCATGCGCAGTCAATAAAAAAACAGAATAATCAAATTAACTACAACATTATTTACAACACAGTAAATTCTAAATCCCATAGTTTACCTTTTAGCACTAAACATGAATCTTTGTAAATTCCTAACATAAAATACAATATAGCACAATAAGAACTGGCTCTTACAGCGCCAATCAACTCAATACAAAGGAATGAAGAAATACAAATGAATAAAATTACACCATTTCAATTTCCCATCCAACTAATAATTTACATTTTTAATTTATTTAACATTTTATACACTACCGTACCTGATTCCGCTCTCCAAGGGTGCTAGTTAACAGTTCCGACAGTCAGCTATCTTGCCTTAGCTTGGGATACACGTAGAGATTCTCAGCTACGGACAATGTAAAATAACAAAAAATCACAACGTCAATTCTTTCCCAAAACAATCAAATTAATGTTCTATACCTAGTGCAGGGTTGTCCGTTGCGTCAATCGCGATTGACCAGGTGTTTGCAAAGGGGATGTTGGTCGATCGCATGCAGAGCAGTCAGTCATAGACCTGTTGCATGCCTCACCACGCATGCACATACAAGAGCGCTAACTAGCAAAATTATCAGTTTCCATTTTGTTCTGTCTACTCTAAAACAAATAATAAAGTATAAAAACGATATGGGAACATGAAAACTCAGTATTTCCACACAGAGTGAGGAGGATTTTTGTTTTGCGTTGGGCTTCATGGCGACGCATCTTGCGCTGGCTGGAGAGCATGCAGGCCTAGGGGGAAGCGGGTGATGCGCGAAGGCATCCAGTCGCAGTTTCACCGGTGCTGGAGAATGACCCGCGGGTGGAGGAGCCGTCCACCACCACAACCAGCAGCCGCAGCACGAGCAAATATTAAGTCCAAGTACCCGTGCCTAATGTTCATTGGGAGGCTCGCTCTCAGCAGCTGCTGTCCGGACTCTATCCGTGAGTTATTCCATTCAGCGCAAGTCATCAGTAAAGTAAGGACAGAAAATGTGCTCTAGTTTTACTGTGCAATATGGTTTCATGCAGTTATGCGTCAGTATATACCGTACCTGTTGCGTTTGGGCTTATTTGACCAAACGGTCCCTTTAAATGTCGGGTTATGGGCGGAGGCTCAGGTGATTGCGATTAGTTTCATCTGGTGCGTGGCACACTTGACAGCTCTTTATTTGACAGGCGAATGCCACTTGCTCCCTGGACTCGCGCAACATTTGACCTGGTGTACAGCCAACTGGTCAAAGACCTATTTATTTTCGTTACCTTATGGTGTTGTACGCGGTGCGCACCCTCAATTGCCGTCTCAAAATCGGGCGATCCTTTTGCAATTTATGCAAGTGCCGAAATGACGCGCTGATCGAGACTGTGCTTTGTTGCCCTTGTATTTGTGACTTGGGGGGTGTAATTTATACTTTAAACGCGGCGGTTGTTCATTTACGTTTAAAGTGTGACAATTTTCACTGCCGCATGGAAAAATATTGTATCAAAGATTTAGAAGATCATCTCAATTAGATTAGCGCAAGAACCAAAACTCTTCATATTTGGCCTATACCCAGATGTGTGTAATTTGGATTTACGCTGAATTTGAACATGACACTTTCAGGTTTCATTCACTTCGTTGCTTTGTTTTGCATTCCAAATTGTAGAAGTTCAATAAAAATACTGTTAGGCGGTGGGGAATACAGAGAGGTAGAACACCGGTGCAAAGAAAGTATCAATTTAAAGTAGACAAGGGATGATGGTGGTGGACCTCGGGAAATAAAGATGCCCCCTCCTCCTCCAGCGCATCGGAGAAGCAGCAGTGGAAGTGGTCCTTGGGGTCCACCTGTACGAGGACCTCAGTTGGAGCCGTCTCTCTGCTGATGAGAGCGACCTTAGCATCATGGGGTGGTACAGCCAGAGCCGGTGTTGTGTCAAAGTACATACCCCAGAAAAATTACAGCCCTGTCCTGCGGGAATGTGCACATATTGAGTGGAGGTACATTTGTTTTAAAGAAATGAACAATACAGCTTTTTGTGGTTTTCATTTGACTTAAACGCAATTTTGCTAAATTATAGTTGTATTCGTTAGCGTGGCATAAGCACATTATAAGTTTGTATTGATAAAGCTGAAATATATTATGATATATATTTTAAATATATTATAAAATATATTGCTTATGTATGTGAGGTCTCATAGTGCCAGACAACAGGCATTTCAGTGTGTGTTGCAAATCAGTTTTCTGGAAAATATCAGAGATATGTCGCTATGTGATAACGTCTTATCCACTCCGCTTATCCTGTGGGGGGTCGCGGAAGAGTGCTGTGGCCTATCCTAGCTGACTATGGGCGAAAGTCGCACCACACCCCAAACAGGTCGCCAGCCAGTCACAGGTCAGATATCGACACTGTCACCGAGTGGGGACCGATCCCACACTGCCCGTACACAACTCAGGCGGATGTACCACTACACCATCAGTAACTATTTGATGAAATCACAGAAGAGAATCACAGGTAGACCAGCTGGGCGTATTTTCTTTCAGCGTCGGCTTGCGTCCGAGAACAGAGAGCCACGAGTTGAAGCTTCCTTTCTGCTACATTTATAAGACTCCAAGGCCGTTTCAGTTGTATTAAGTTCCTTTTGTCTTTTTATTGTTATCTATGTTTTAACTGTTTCGTTTATAGCAGAAAATATTGTTTTGTGACCTGATATTTTCTCCCTCTTCAGACTGTCACTTGATGGTGTCTTGTAACACGTCTTTATCAGCTGATCTTCCAGGGCGGGACTTGCCTGTCATTTTTTACACTGTCCGTTCACCCCTCCAAGATGCTGCTCCAGGTGGTCGGGGGGATGAAGGCTCCCTCGTCCCTGTTGATGGTTTTCGTGCATCGCTTTTTGATCTCAATGGCCCCCCAGATCCAGAGCTGAAATTGTTTTCTTCGGTGCGGTTGACCCTGGCGTTCTCCCAGTCCATGATGTGGTTTTCACTTTTACAGTGGTCGGTGATAGTGTTCCTTTGGTACTTGTTCTTTTATTGCTCTTGTTTGCTGTCTCTATCTCGCACTCCTTGTGTTCTTTTTTTCTTGTGCTAAAATTCCTTCCTGTCTCCCCGATGTATGTTTTTTTGCAGGATTTGCACGGAATTTCATATATGGCGTTGCATTTGTTTTTCGTGTGTTTTTGTATTTTTGCGTTGTTATTTTAGTTTTTGACCTGACCTGCACCTTTGTTTATTGCCCACCGTGGATACTGGCACATGTTTAGTGCGTGTTCTGTTTTTCCTCCTATGTTCTGTCCACTGCGTCTGTGATTAATGTGGTGCGTTCATGTAATATTCTGACAACTGATAACTTATGGATGTGTGTGGGTTGATGATGATGTATCCGTTGACTGTGTGATGTATGTTCAAGTCTAGAAAAGCTAAGCACTTTGGCACATTAATGGCTTTGACAAATTAAAACCCAATGGGATTGGCATCACTGGCTGTATTGATGGGTTAAGCCGGTATGTTTGATGGGCGGAGGCCTATTCCACCAACAGTGACCCAAAGGTGGTTGCAAGTTATTTTATAAAAACAGATTCACACATCGGCGGATGTCCAGCGAGGATCCGTACAGACAGAGGCACAGAAAATAGTTGGCACTCTCGCTGAAACTTTTGTGCTCTGAATTAAAAGTCTGTCTATCCATCCATTCCTGCACTGCATATCCTCACTACGGACGTGCGTGGGTGTGCTATGTTTTTAAAGTCCGACTTTTCATCAAGGCACGACAACAGTGGTTGTCCGTGGGTGTGCTTGTGAAGCTCGCTATCTGACATTGGACACTCCCGAAGCGGCCCCCGCTAAAAGCACATGTTGCTCAGCGATGCGGACTGTTCAAGAACACCACCTCCCAGATTCAATGCGGTCTTTGCCTGAAATCGACGCCCATTCACTCACACGGTGAAGCTGGCGACTGTCAGCAGTGTTGGACATGAAAGTATGTGACTGCTCGAGAGGCAAAAGCCATCCGCGACCTGGAGCCGCAGGCTGGACATTAAGGAGCTAATTTGGCTGTGCTCATGTCTTTTTTTTCACAGGTTGAAGTGGACAAAAGTAGTAGTGTGCATTTTAATTTTGGTGGCACTCAGTCGCCATTTTAGACAACAGAACTGACAAAGCAAGCAATAATACCTAACTTGCCTAAGAGACAGCCAGCTGAGACTGGAAAAAATAACAAGCCGAGCTCCAAGGGGTATGCCAATTTGTCGTAAATCTCATCACAAAAAAAGCCCTTAAATCACTGCAGAGTCTTTCAGAGGGGGGAATTTTAGTACTGATGTAATTTTTACTTGCAAACTCATTATATAAGTGCCAATGCTAACGTCAATCAATTGTCTCTTTAATATTTCACTTGAATTCTTAGATCCATCCATCCATTATCTGAGCCACTTATCCTCACAAGGGTGGCGGGCGTGCTGGAGCCTATCTCAGCTGTTGTCAGGCAGTAGGCTTGGTAAACCCTGAGTTGGTCGCCAACCAATCTCAGATCACACAGAAAAACAACCATTCACACTCACAATCACTCCAAAGGACAATTTAGACATTATTTACTCACCAGACAGAAAGAAAGAAACCCACACAGGCATGGGAAGGAAATACAAACTCCAAACAGGAAGGCCGGGGTCGGATTTGAATCATGCACCACTGCACTGTGAGGTGGATATGTTATCCAGTCAACCACCGTGCTATCCGTTAGTGTAAAGATAAAGATAAGGATGTCCTGAATAGTCCCACAATGGGGAAATTTGCAGTGTTACAGCAGCAGTTTGTGACAAATTCCTATAATCATATGCGCTTTGCCATCTGAAATGAGTGAAATATTTTCCGATATAGCGGTGTGTATAGATTTTTTTTTGCAGTACTCTCTTTTTAGTCTCTCATGTTATACTCTTAAACCTAAACCTTGACTTCTAGACCTCTCTATCCACTATTGACCCCAAGTGTCCAGAACATAGCATTGCACCCAAATTGTAAATTTTATTTTTTTTATTGTACTTACCTTATCCAGTTATTTCTTTTCATTTACTAACAAGACAAGGATGTTGCATTTTGATTGAAAATGGCTGAAATTGATTGCATAATTATTCATGCAATATTAATGTATAACTTGTATGCATCTTTTTTTGTGTCTTAAAAGAATATGCACAATATTATTTCAACATTTGCACACAACAATATAAATATAATTATAGACAGAAAAACAGAATGAAGAATGAATTTATTGAATGTAATAAAATATTACTCTTCATAATAGAAGTATGGATCTAATAATGCATACAATACAAAAAGGCAGCTGCTGAAAAAAACCATCCAATTATTATGCACAACTTCTTGGGCCTTGGGAATATAACACCAAATAGAACTGTATATAAATGAAGTGCAATATAACACCAAATGCAAGCTGTTTTATGTAATTATAAAAACAGTGAACAAATGCAAAGTTTGTTTCTATAAACCTATAAAATCATTGAACAATGTATCTAAGCCATATAGAGTTGATGCAACCTTTGACGGAAAACAAAACAGTATAAAAACAGCTAAACAGTGTCCATCACCCAGACATTGCTTTCAAGAAAGGCATTGAATTTTGATTGTAAATCTGTGAAATTTTCATAGCTGTCAGCAATAAGCAAAACCTTTCCACGTGCGTGTCCCACCAGCCTTCTGATAAACTCAGTCATTTCCTGCAATGCCACAAAAGTTCTGTCAGTTACAACAAGATCAGATCCAAACCTGAGGAATTTATGAAGCTTAAATTCACACAAATCTCTGATGAACTTTTTAAGAAGATTTACATCTTCCTTCTGCTTTGGTGTTATATCAGTTGCAAATTTCAGCAATTGGCAGACATTTTTTGAAGTAGGTTACAAGTCAGAGCACAACTTGTTCAGTGCTTCAGGACTAATGAAGACATGATGAAGAGTAACCTCTCTCCAGCAGTCAATTACAAACATGGGCTTTTGGACAAGCTCTTTATGCGCTATTTCCTGCAGTATTGTGAGAAAGGTTTCAGCAGAGATGATCCATCTACACCCATAGCGGTCAAGAACTTCCACATGATCATCGAGGTCCACTTCTGAAAAGTACTTCATTGCATCCGTCAAAACTTCACGCTCCTGGCTGCCCACAGAAAGTGGGCTTTTAAATCACTGTAGACGCAATTGAAAAGCACCTGCTTGAGGAAAGGAAATGCAAGTTTGTTTGGGAAAGTGTAACAATGTTGATAACCGTTTGAAATAATTTTCCCAACTTGTTTCCATTTTTCTGCAGGAAAATCATGACGAATAAAAGGCACTTAAATTGATGTACCAAAGGTGCATCGATCATAGAATTCCTTCCAGAAGCTGGTGGCATCTCTCAGAACTCAAGAACCAACGCCTCCTTCTTCTCTATTTTCTGCATTTCATATTGAGTGATTTGTTCAAGATTGCATCTTCAGAGAATACTGTAATCATATCATTCAATATGTCAGTACAGTGGCCAGTTATAGTCGTCACATCTTGTAGAACAGGTGGATTGAGGGGCATAGGACCATCATAGGACGCAAGGTATTTTCTGAATTAATAGAAATGTTGTATGGCGGGTTGATGTCACTTGACTCAACAGAGGCCTCTTCAATTTTGCAGAGCTGTATGCAGAGTTTGAGTTTGTTTTTGACTCTTAGCTGTTAATAACTTTTTAAGCACACGCTCGCACGCACACACAGTACACAATGCTAATTTGTAATATGTTGTAGAGGGAAGTAAAAGAAAAAATAAAAGCAATTAAAAATGGATGAATTTAGCACGAGATAGTGTTAACAATTCTTTCTAAAATGTTGGACATGCGGCTCCATGTCTAACGAAACCCCTTTAATACTAGCAAGTCTGGCATTTTCTGTAAAACTCTGTGATACAATGAGAAATCCAATGTCTTCTGTCATGCATATTCAAAACACCTCGTGCCAAACATTCCCATCCCCGTTGTTTTTTGCAGTTTGACCTTTATTGCTGACAAACAAAAACTCTAAGTAGATACAGTATTACATATGACAGATGGAAATGTAAGTGTAGTGTGGCCACAGACTTGTATATGAACGGACTAACAATGCTCCTTAGTTGCCATGGGAAGAATTTGAACAATAATTGAAAATGAAAAAAAAAACTTTATCCTGGACTTTAGATGTTTTTTAATTTCTAAGTAAATATGTGTTGAGTCTTGTGTACCAGAAATAAATGTTAGCAAGATATGAAAAACAAACTTTTAACCTGGTTGGAATTTGTTACCAAATAAAAACAAAATACTAGGGAATAAACCCTGAATTAACGAAATCAATGCATGTTTGTTTTTATATTCAAGGAAGACGATGTCAAATAGAGACTCAACAACTGATCCAAGTTTTGTTCTGATAATTTCTTAAATTCTCTGGAGTTCAGGCAAATAGTACAAGTCAGATATCTATCTCACGAGGACCTGCACCCTAATGAGTGCAGTCGGAAAAATCACACTTTCTACAAGGCCGACCCTCACATATGTATGATTTTTCTAGCCAAGTTTCTCCGCCGAAGGTAATGTAGGTTGAAATCAGTCTTCCTCGCTCCCTCCCATCGCACGGGTCCACATGCAAAGGCAGGTCGTCCCATGGTGGATTATCGTCTGGACGGTTGATTCCTGTCTGGTTCCATGGCTTATCCCGAGGCCGGTTCCCCATCTACAATATTGTGTTCAATTGCCTATGTGCTAAGATCTTAAATTGGAGTAGTTTTACAATGTGTTTTTGGAACGGCGTCCTAGTGACCCCAATTCGTTGTGTCTGTATTGCTACGCTCTCTGTGGCCAATGTGCTTTACCTATAATTGTTGCGTCTATGAAGTGCTGTCTTCAGTTATGTGCAAACTGAATATGTGTGTGTGTGTTGCCATTGTGGAGTGCAATTCAAGAAGTGTACGTAATTAAAAACCTTTAATCGAATTAATATATGAATATTATATGTAAGAAATAATATAACCAGTTAACACAATCACGTGTCATTACTGTGCACGGTACTTCTAGTTTAATTCGGTAAAAGCTCTTTGTTTAATAAATTCTTAACACCTGTAGCAATTATGAACCTGCTCATATTAATGATTGAAATTCTGTCACGTAAATGCTAAAGCTGATACTATTAACATAATACAATCTTTCAACCCCCCTGTAAACGAGGCCCAAAAAATTCTCACAATGAAAATGAAGCAACTTGTGGCAACAAAAAAATATTCCTGCAGTTGCATGTGGGAGGCCAGAGAGGGACAACCTACCCAGTCAAATAAGTAAGATTTAAAAAATGGAGAGTTATAATAATGGCCACATCTTTGGTTATATATTTTAACATACTTTGCATATAATAAAACTTACCTAACAAATGTTCCACCAATCAACCAAAGATGATTCTGAAGAAAATAACACACTGTATGTAATGCAACACTGTAACTCTTCTGCTACTTAATCTATCCATCTTCAGTACCGCTTCTCCTCACTAGGGTCGCGGGAGGTGCTGGAGCCTATCCCAGCTATCTTCGGGCAGTAGGCGGGGACACCCTGAACTGGTTGCCAGCCAATTGCAGGGCACACAGAGACAAACAACCATCCGCGCTCACACTCATACCTAGGGGCAATTTTAGAGTGTCCAATTGACCTGCCATGCATGTTTTTGGAATGTGGGAGGAAACCGGAGTACCCGGAGGAAACCCACGCAGGCACGGGGAGAACATGCAAACTCCAAACAGGATGGCCGGAGCCGGGATTGAACCCAAGACCGATGGTGTCTCTCACTGTGAGGCCATCGTGCTAACCAGTCGGCCACCGTGCCGTCCCTCCTTAATCTAGACAATATAAATTGAAGAATATCATCAGACATGAAACTACATGAAGCATAATTGCACTTTTGCCACGTCACATTTGCATACACATGAAAATACACGTTTTAATGGTCTGGAAGACGTTTGCAGCTTTTGCTTTGGCTGCGTGTCACGTGACTTTAGAATGTGAGGATTCTGGGATGGGGATGGTACTGCACCCGCCCCCCCAGCCAGAATGTAATGCTTCCTTTGAGATACACCAGTGTCACTGTTGAGGATGATGAACAAAGTTTCTTGAGACTTGTAAAGATGTTTAGCTGCCAACTGGCGATTGTCGATACAATCTTATAAATCATGTCCCAGCAAAGGCCGTTCAGTGGACGGAGTATCAAATAAAACTGTTTAAAAAGTAAAAAGAAATCCCAGCAGTGTAAAATGGTACAAATCTAGAAAGCTTTCACCATTGACTCATATTGAGTTTGTAACCAGAGAAATTCCCATGCCCATAATCCCTGCATACCCTATTCAGTATTATTTTCCATTGCACTAACTATTCTCTTATTTATCTAATTTATATATTTTATTATTGTTGTATTGCACTGGAGAGGGGAGCTCTCTAATCTCGTTGCACACTTGAGTACAATGACAATAAAGGGATTTCTGATTCTGATTCTGATAAACGCGCAGCAGGTGGGCCATCTTTGATCGCGAAATATCATACAAGGAAACAGATGAAGTCTGCATAATCAGCGCTGCAATTTCATAAATGATAAGACACACACACATGCACACACGCACGCATACACACAAGCACGGTCCAGTTGCTTCTTGTATTGCACAGAACAATTTACTAGTAAGCAAAATAAGGGATTCAAGTGGATGATTTAACTAATACACCCTTATTACCTACTACCTAGGCGTGAATTGGAATTGGAAAAGATGAAAGCTTTTGTCTGGTCTGATTTAAGACTTTAATTAAAAAAATACATGAATACATGACCAATTTTCAGATTTTTAGGGGTCTATTTACCATATAAATGACGTCAATGTGAAAGGCTCTCATACACTTCGAATCTGTAATGAATACCATTTTCCTCTTGCAGGCCCTGTGGTACTCCTGGAAACCTGCAAGAAAAATAAAACTTATTGCACTTTGGATTTCATATGCATTGAGAATCCATACAGACCTTGAGACTATGAATCAGCACTTATGTAATATACAAATGCTTCTGGTTAAAACCACAAATTCAGATCAGTATTGTGGTACGGAACACAGTTTTTTGTTGACAACTTCCCTATGCCTGCAGAGGGCTTTGTTAAATAAGAAATCAAAATGAATTGACCGACATAATTTACTGTATTTTCGCAACCATAAGGCGCACTTTAAAGTCTCTAATTTCCCGCACTTTAAAGTCTCTAATTCCCCCCAAAACAAACGATGCGCCGCCTATTCTATAGACTGAACAACTCTCCCGGCCGGCGGGCCTGCCCTTTTGGGCATAGCAGAGTGCATGTTAGCATACCCAGCTGGCCAAAGTCTGAGACATCTATGCTACAAATTGAGTGTGACAAATACATTATGTGAATATGTTTTTTCGGTGACGGTGCAAGAGAAAGCTGGAAAAAGGGCAGTTGTCCACAATGTCGTAGTCTGTCTATCATTCTTGTTATTGCAAGCAAGAAACATCACATGTTTAGACAACAGACTGCAAAAAAAAAAAAAAAAAAAAACATCTCTCTAACCTGATAAGGCTGATAAGATCCAAGGATGCTTCAGTGTGATAATCTCCCAGAATGCCTCGGTACTTTTTTTGTGTTATTTTTATTTCTTTTGGTGATAGTTATGGTATGACAAATGCATGTTTTGTGTTAATTGTATTTCTTTGTTTCATTATTTGCTTGTAGAGTGTTCAGAGATATTTATGGTTTTGATTTGAAACCATGACTCTAAGGGGTGTGGTGACCAGTGACATCCCTCCCCTGACATAGTCAATTAGATGTGATGCCATGACATCCCTGATCAGTCTGAGCTGAAGTGTTGCTACTCACAGCCATTAGCATGTGTGCGCGAGCTAGCATGCGCGAGCTAGCTAACAGCCCAAGACCAACAAAAAAGAAATGCGCTACATAAATAAAGTTGTATGGTATTGTATAAGCTAAACCTAAAAGAAAGTTCATCCTTAGGATGTAATATTGGAATTTGGTGCCAGTTTGGACCTTCAATCTAAGTCTATATCATCTAAAGATGTTTAAGATGATATTGAAAGTGTTTTTTATCTGTCGCAAACTAGTGCCATGGTGATGCACTGTTTGAAAGAAAAATGCATCTGTTTTTGAGGGCCCAAGCCTGGGCAAAAACTCATGAAACTTTGCACACACATAAGGCCAAGCAAAAATATTAATATTTTAGAGGGTTATTGCACTATGTGCCATTAGCCTGACGTCCAAGTGCCCCGACGTGATCAGGCCTTTATAGCCATTTGCAGCTCTAGTTACGAGGCCGAGCAGCAACCAGCAAGAAAGAGGTGATAGTTATCAAACACGATTGGCACAATTGTATGATTGTCTTCAAACTTTGGGTGTTTCATCTTCAGATGTTTATGTTGAAAATATATTGAAAACTTTTTTTTTTTCCATTGCACGCTATTGCAATGCACCGCTTGTCAAGAAAAACTCTTTTTGAGGGTCTAAATCTGGTATGAAAATCTATATTTTAGACAGTTATTGTCCTAGGTGCCAGTCCAAGTACACCAGCAAGCAAGTACCCCGACATGGTCAGTGTAGCAAGGACCCATTATTGCTGGCTAAGGCCTTCACACATGTTATTCTACAACATTAACCATATTTTTTTTTCTACTTTGACTTTGTTCCTCACACTTAATGCATTGATTCAAGCCTTGCGTTGGAATTTTTAAATGGTGACTGAAAACAAGCTTAGTCGCTGACCCTTCCGACCGACACCATCATTTGCAATCAGAATAACAACCATGCTGATCTTACCCAGAAAGCAGATTGTACTTGTCTGGGCAGAATTCAGGGAAGAATGTGTCACATGGAAATTGTTTTAGAACTTGTGTGACAAATAACCTTCTGCTGCCTTGGGTTTCCATCATCTCCTAGAAACATCAACATCATCATAAAGAGCAAAATTAGACAGTAAAACAATATTTTTTGGGTCAATTTATAATACAGGAGATTTCACAGTGCACTGTCAAGAGTGTTCTTGAAAGTTGAGCAGTATTAGCCAGAATTAAAGATAAAGACAAAGTTGGGCTTTATTAGTTTCACAATGAGGAAATTTACAGTGTTACAGATGCAAAGATATGTCACACAGAGACGGTGGTGTAATGTAGCCGCCAATGTGTAACATTAGCAGCAAACATTTGGAAAAGCAAACCTATGCAAATATATGCAGTATATATGTATATACACAATCACTCGCGCAGCACCTGAAGTTGTAAGGTCTTATTCAACATTTAACATGCTGACTGTCTTCTACAATTTTCAAACCATATAAATTTACATGATTATGTTGCTACCTCTGAAGCTGAGACATACCGTATTTGCCAGAAATAAACAAGGTAATCAACTTCTAAAATAATGCTGACTGTAGGCATGGGTCGGTATCAGATTCTGACGGTATGATAACTGTGAGCTAAAATTGCAAAAATTTGTCGCAAAAATTGTTTTCATTGAAGGCATGGCATCAGGAAATGTGTACAAATAAAAAGAGAATGAGAATGTACTTTTCACTTCCAACTAAGCAGAAAATAAGTAGCTACAGCTATGCAACATCAGAGTGGAAATGAAGTGACTTTCGTCACCTGATTCATGAATGAGTCGAGGGGATTTATTCCACCAATTGTAGACACGTTAACTCTCATTGGTGGTTGCAAACGTTAATTTCAAGACAGCGTTTTGATGATACTGTACATATAAGATCACTGAGTGAGTCAAAAGAGTGAAGAGTAGAGGTATCGTAAATGTGATATCCTTCCTCTACCAAGCCAAGGCACCCGTCATTGACCTCTCACACCAAAAATGAGAGGGAGAGGTCATGCCACTTGGCCTGCACTAAAAAAAAAAAAAAAATCATGCCACAGAAGGTCTGTGACTTTAAATACAAAAGTACACTAAAAGCCGACATAAGTTTGACCTGACTGCTTTTTAAATTTTTAAAAGTCAACAATTGAACATCCTTACCTTGTAGAGTGAGCTACCTCCTATAACCCAGACCTGATCAGCCTGGTCTGACAGCTCTGTGTCAATCAGCCTGAGAGCTGAGCGAAAATCAGGAGCCAGGTGGTGGGCGCCAGCAGGAGGCATTCTGTCAGTCAAGCAATATTATTGTTAAAAATCTCACTAAATTGAAATGCACTATATTAAACCAAACTACCGCAATCCACAGTTGCATAATTGAAGTGGATACATAACCCTGACCAACAAGTCCGCGGGCACCAGGTACCACCAAACCCAAAATGAGTAACACAACGACCTGCTCTAAAAATAGGTAGTAAGTGAGCAGACATTTTGATTGTGACAAATCAGTTTTTGTTAGAACCCTAATAAATTAATTATTAATAACATAATTAAAATTTAATGCCAGCAATTTATTTTACTTCAGAAGTGTATAAAAAAACGGTAGCTGGTTACTTACTAGTACCCAACAAACATTTCTCACGTTCAGGTTGGTGAACCCTGCACTAATGTCTAATATCTGGGCCTCCAATACCATTAATACACTAGCACTAGCAAAATAACTTAATTTAACATTAGGATAATCAAGTAACTATTGTATTAGAAAGTGACAGTTCCTTCTGCTTTCAATATCTGTTAAAATTACACCTGACCATACCAATATAACTGTAATTTTCTATTCTACATAATTGAATAAGAATGACTAGAAAATAAGAAAATATGTAATAGTCTTCAACTGTGCCGCTGGTTCCACTATAAGGCAACCTAAAAAGATCCAATATTTTGTATGTGTCTGAGTGTGTGAACAGCATAGGACGTACTTCAGTTGTCGACTTAGGACGATGTTGATCCGACTATTTAAAGGTCTGTTTTTTTCTGGGATGGAAAACCATGTCTTCCTACCCATGATTACAACATTCTGTTTACCTACAGGAGAAAACAGATCATGAGCAAACACTTCAGGGCAGCATGGCCGTCATTTAATAAAGAATTCACAATATTAAAAAGAAAAAAAATTCAATGGCATGATTTCAAATGAGTGAGTGATGCCAGAAATGGGCTGTCAAAATTAAAGCGTTAACTCAGGTGATTAATCTAAAATATTTTAACTCAGTTAATAATAAATATTTTAACTCAATTAACTCAGTTTGATTTACTTTAATTTGCATACATTGCAAATATTGTGCCATATTAGCTGTACATCTTTAGCAAGTCTCAGAACAAAACACCATGTTCAAGTTACACTGGGCCTTGCAAACCAACACAGCTGGAGCGCTCGTGGGCAGTTTTGAGAAATGTTTCGAAGAAAAATGCCTGTAAAGATGTCTCCATTTAGATCGTATTCAAGAATCAAAGAAAGCTATTGCTCGCTCAAGTCCTATTTAAGTGGCTCACAGACTAACCCTAACAATTTGAAACCCTTTAACTCTGACCTCCAATATTTACACATTTTATTGTTTTGCTAGACGCACATTTTATTTTGCTAACTAAAACCTGGCTCCTGGTGCCAGCATTTAGCTTTCCGGCTTTAGCATTACGTTGTGGAGGTGACCACAAACCACAAGCATACACCAGGGCTGTTACTATTGAACATTTTTAGAATTGATTATTCCAACAATTAATGAGATAAAATGTTATTTTGCATAAAGTCTAATACCAAAGCATTTTCCCAACTCCTCTTTATCAACAAATTATTGTTGTTTATTTGGTTAAAAAAAACTAACAAAACAACAACAACAACAACAATTAACCAATATCACACGAGAGGGATTGATGCTCTGCAACCTTTCGTAAATTGATTCAATTACAGTTTGGCACATTGTTTTCTAAAGGAAATGCAGATGTTAAGGTCTTATTTTGATTAAACAATTGACGGACGGACAAAGATAATCAGTCTGATATAATGAAGGACAACAGGAATCAGGGAATAGTTACTGTTGTAAGGCTGAAATCAGAGGCAATTTCTTAAGTTAAACAATGGCTCAAAACGATTACTCAATTAAAATGGCTGTTGATTCATTTATTTTAAATTAACCAATAAACTTAGCTATTTCTCACATACACATTTCTGTTCTATTGTGACTTTCATTGTATTCACACAGATAAAACAAATAATGCGTATGATAGCTTAATATTGTGTAATATGTGCAATGTAGTCATTTCTGCTGTCTCATCGACCGGATTTAGAAAATATTTCGGAGACCATGGATGCCATGATACACCGAGCACCTCCTTCTTTTTTTTGGCCCTCTGCTTCTACTTGTTTGTATCCCTCGTGCTATCCTTAAACTTATACACTTCAAAAGTTACCTTCTTTAGATGCCGTGGCAGTCATCTTCCGGAAATATTTGAATTCTTCACTGCAAGAGGAAAACATTTGTTGGGGACAAAAGCATTTTTTAAAAGCACAGGTTACATAGATTGTGCCAGCTGCTGCATGAATAAACATCATATACTTTCATTGATCGTTTAAAACATATATTATTGATTAGATCTTACAGTTTAATATTACAATTTCAAATTTTCATTTTCATTAAAGTATACCTGCGGCGGCCCATTACAAGGTATTCATGGGAAAACGGTGGAATATTGTAATGTTTGAGGAATACCTGGTGTTCATATTTGTGTCTAGTCTTGTAACTCCCAAGATAATCCCACTGGTTAATTGTTATGCACAAGGCCATGTTAGGAACCAATGAGACGTCAAGTCGTTGACTGGGGACGGCCTTTGCACCCATCTGTTGCTATTGAGTGATACAGCAGATCGCTTGCCCATCGACGTTAATCTGGCTTTTCATGTTTTTCCTCGCTCTGTGATCCGAATAAACTGTTGTAGAAAGGTCCTTGTTGATGTTATCGTGCAAATCAAATGGTAAACCATGATTACTTCTGTTGATAGTAAATCTGGTCTTATTATAATCAGGTCTTGATTACTCCAAGTCCAAGTAATCGTCGTCGTCGTGAGTCTAATGGAATATATATATGTATATATATATACATATATATACATATACATATATATACAGTGAACCCTCGCTACTTCGCGGTTCACCTTTCGCGGGTTCAGTGCTTCGCGGGTCTAAAAAATATTCGGGGGCATTGTAGTTTCGCCGAGCGGCACGACGGGGTGCTGGAGCGGTTAGACGGCCGGCGTGCGCCGAAGAAGAGCGTGGGCGAAGAGGAGAGTGGACGAAGAAGAGCATGTTCCCCCGGACACGATCGGTGGCGACGTTTCGCGCGGTTCGGACCGTACCAGAGCTCCGGCCGGCGTGCGTGGCAGTTAAGCCGTAGAGGAGCACCTTCCCCGGGCACGGGCGATGCCAAGCGGCCCCTAAGTTTAACCAAATGGAAGCTCCGGAGGAGGAGGGCATGCTCGCGTCACAGTAAGCCGAAGAGGAGCACCTTCCCCGGGCACGGGCGGTTCCAAGCGGCCCCTAAGTTTAACCGAATGGAAGCTCCGGGGGAGGAGGGCGGGCGTGTGTCACAGTTAAGCCGAATAGGAGCACCTTCCCCGGGCACGGGCGGGGCGAAATGAAACCGAGTTCAACCGAACGGAGACACGCTTCGGGGGAGCAGGTCCGGCGTGCGTGACAATTAAGCCGGAGAGGAGCACCTCTTCCGCCCGGGCACGAGCGCAGCGCAAGGCTGTCAGTTATGAATGAATAAATGATTAAATAAATAAATGAAGAATGCCACCTTTCATTTCACAGGGCACACCGGACAGCGTACCAGCAGGTAAAAGTCGAAGTAATTAAATAAATACAAAAAGAAGTAATTGAATAAATACAAAAATAATGGCTGGGGAATAAAAAAATAATAAGTTAATATTTTTTTTTTTTTGTTATAACATGAATTTCACTCTCTCTCTCTCTACCCGTATATATATATATATACATATTTATATATATATATATATATTTTTTTTTTATGCATTTTTGAAGGTGCGCCGCTACTTCGCGGATTTTCAGTTTTCGCGGGTGGTCTCGGTCCCCATTAACCGCGATAACCGGGGGTTTACTGTATATACATATACATATATATATATATTGTTGCGAATATCGTATTTCTAACTACGCTAGTTCATTTAACGTTTTCCGCTGTTGATCAGCGTTCATAGAATTTGAATGGTTTTGCACGGGACATTATGACAAAGTGACGAATCAGGGTCGACGAGAATAAAATGCACTCAGCTTGCATTAAGGGTTTGCGATCGGCTACGGCCCGTTTGCTTGTCCCTTGAAGACTGCGTAGTTAAAATTACTTTCTTTCTTTACATTTAAAATTGAAACCCAGATTAACCGTTATTCCATGTGTTTCACTCAAAGCGTAAACACGTTTTATATATTAGGTACAAAGATCCGCTCACAGTGTTCTTTCACTTACTTTAGTCTTGTGGGGTGCCACGGAAGATGTCCGTCTCTGCCTATTCCCAGATCAGGACACATTGCAACGATGCCATTCAGGACTCGAGACATTCTCCTTAAACAACAGTTGAGTTCTATGTTCACACGTTTTTACACATCTGGTATTGTCTTCTTTTGCAAAGGAACGGTCGGCGAACAACATTTAGGCGCATGACCGCCACCATGAGGATTGGAAGTTACTGGGGATAGAGAAGCAATTGTGTGGGTTCTTTTCATTTACAGTAGCACGAATGGGCAACTTCAATGATGGAGGGAGGCACACTTTTTTTTTATCAGTGCTTCTGCAGGGCCACATGGGACCACACGCTTCATTTAAAATATGGTCATATTTCATATATAAGTGATAAATAAGTGTTCATAATGTATTTCAGTTTTCATATTACATTTATCAATCTATAAAATAGCCAGTATTCAACCACAAAAGGGTTGACGCAAGCGTAAAATAACCACATACTGTGATTTGCAGTCCAGTGCCCCCCCCCCAAAAAAAAATAATCAAGGAAGGAACAAAACTGACCAACCGCCATAGGGGGACTTAGGCCCACTAAGTTGCTTGCTGTTTGAGGCTTGGTTCTCTCAAGGCCTCAACACACCAATTCGACGTCGGCCGTTGCAAAATCGGTATACGTCTATTTGGTGTAGTGCGCCATGTTGTAAAGTTGGAGCTGTTGTTGGGGCGTCTGGGGGACGGGTTCAGACGAGTCAACATAATAATAATAATAATAATGCCTTTATTAGTCCCACAATGGGGAAATTCGAGATTCGAACCCAGGCCTCCTGGGGAGACTGGGTCCGGAACGCGGCGCCTTAGACCACTCGGCCATCCTGGCAGCCATGTAGAAATGGGTCAAGCTGTCGGGGTAAATGAGCACTGTGATTGGCTGTTAACTAAAATAAAAATCAGTACAGTGGACAAGAACTGGAAGTGACAAAAGCAGAAAACTTGTGATAATTGAAGCTATTTCTCCAGAACTAAATGAACTTTGCACATTGGACAGAAGAGCACGAAGACAAAGTAATCCCTCTCATTCACGAAGAATGGTGTTATTTGACATCACCATCGAAGGCTACACATTGACTGTTGCCACAGATGGAGGAGTACTACTTCTCACCCATGCGCAGAAGGTACCGGAGTAGTTGGAGTCTCTGTCGGCTGTTCTTACGTCATTTTCCGGTCTGACGTGCCAACTTTTAGTCCAACGTGACAGTTGGCCACGACATACGACGTCGGATGGGTTTTTAGAGGCCTTTAAGAGTATTATTCTTTTTATATTTTATGTTATCATAGCAGAAAAGACTACAAAATCCCAGTGCGTGAAAGGGACACTTCATTGATGTTAACATTGGCACTTATATAATAGGTTTGCACGTAAAAATGACATCAGTAGTAAAAGACTTTAGCGATTTAATTTTTTTTGTGATGGGATTTACAACAAATTGGCACATCCCCTTTTGGAGCTTGGCTTATTATTTTTTCCGGTCTCAGCAGTCTACGTCACAGCAGGTCGGCTAGCGTTTTAAGATTGCTTGCTTTAGTTATCCGTTCGTACTGCACATTACTACTCTTGTCCACTTTCACTTTGTGAAAGTATAAAAGTGTTCTGCACAATAGTTTGGATTTATTGATATCCAATGTGAGCTCATTTGATCAGGGGTGAAATGGGAGTCGATTTTTACTCTCGCCCTAACCCACCGCCGCAGGAACAAAAATCCCATCCTGGACCATAGTAAAGAAAAAAAAAATCCTGTCCCACTCCATCCCAGTGAAAACGACTCCAAGCCTGCTCCTCTCCAGCATGACTCCCATTGCCGTACTGCTCACATTTTGGAGGTCAGCTACGTTTCTTAAAAAAATAAATTAATAATTTACTCATTTGTTGAACAGTTTACGCGCCCTTTCTCCTCATAGACTGTCAGTATTTAGTGCAACATTTGTTTTCCTCCTGCAGGGCTCCACACTAACTTTTGCGCTGGTGCGACCAACTTTGTCAATTGGTCACATCAGCACAGGATTTGGACGCACTCTTTTTTGATGAGGTACAGCATGACCAAATTTGCTGAAGTATAGTCATTGCAATTCGCATAGTGTAGTTTCACCATTAAGAAACCATTAGTTTCACCCCTTAACCATTAACGTGGTGAAGGTTGGATATCTATTGCGGAACGGTCTTCCATGACGCATGTCCCAGGATTAAAAACAAATTGTCTCCCATATATTTGAATCCCGCGGGATTCCCGCGACCCGCCGAATTCATGAAATAACAGCCTCTAGTCTGAACACATCATCCCGGACACTGAAAAAAACAAAACAAAACATTTAAATATGATTGCAAGACACACAATGAAATGAAAAAAATTGCACTTTATTGTCCATTGTATTTGATGTCACGCAACACAATAACTGTCGTTGTATTGGTGTGGTTTATACACGTACTGTTGGACGGAAGTTCAGATTAAAGGTTATAATACAAGAAGGTATGACATAGCTGTTAGCAAACAAACGGCTAAATCAGCCATTGATTGTTTTTTTTTTGTTTGTTTGTTTTTTGTTATTTTTCCTTGCCCTCTTGGGGGTTAAGATCTAGGCTTGTATTTAATATTTCTCAACTGTGGGTATTTGAAGCCCTCTGAGACTTTCTTGTGATTAAGCGCAATTTAAAAAAAAATTACTTGACTTGAAAACTGTCATTCAGAAGTGAAATTGTCATCAAATTATCAAAATGGCCCAAAAAATTAAATAAAAAACCAAAACCAATTAAAAAAAAAACAAACACGTGTCACAGACAGTCTCTGTTTAGAAGTTATTTTGGGCTTTTCCCTGTTAGGGGGTCACCACAGCGAGTCAGTTGCATGATTTGTTTGGCAGTTTTTGTACCAGATTTACTGTTTGTAAACTCTACCCTTTAATCAATTTAAAATATTCATAATTGCTTTAATGGACAAACTGGTCCAAGTACAAGACCGTGTTTGGGGTTCTGCTAAAGATTACACCGCAAAAAATTGTTGGAGGGAAAAAAACTTTCCTTCACTGCTAAATGAATAATCAATACTAATACAGTATACATATCATACAGGGCTCCTGTTGGTCATGACCTCTTACACTCTTACACTGATCACTTCTCCTCCTCTTTGCTCTTTTGAGTTTGGTTTTAAGGAGTGCGTTGACTGTGAACACAACCAGGGCAGCAGTGTAGTGTGTCATGAATGAAGTGATCACACTCTACACAAAATACACTGTGACAGGATTGGCACGTGAACATCTAGAAACAGAAGAGAGCTAAGTTCAGCAAGTTGGAAATACTGTTGTATACATTTGACAACAAACATTTACAGACGATGAGAAATGCTTTTCATGCATATGAACACAGTGAAATGGTATTAGTCTGATTTATTAGTGGGTTGTATTATTTTTATTGAATTATCTGTAAGTTTAATGTAAGATAACGATAGCTGTTAAAAAGGTCAGGTTGTTTTGTAGTATGCCGTTGTAGCACACTCTGGTGGCTCGCCTGTTCATACAATTGAATTTTAGATGGGCATGTTTTAGCCACCTATTTTAGGACCCACGATAAGTAACAGACAAAGGTCATCATAACAGTCATTCTCTCCGAAGTCATCCAACCACAAGGTGTGCGTGCATTAGCATAAACCACACACACACATCCATGTCAAACCAAATTAAAGATTACATGGACCAAACTGGTTTGATTATTCCTCACCTGGACAATATTGTGTTCTAACTGGACATACTGCAGCGGTTATCAACTCCTGAAAATCAGTCCTACAAGCAAATATCTTACAATAGCCAAAGTAAATGATTTAAGTCTAATTTAAGTCTTTAAAGGATCATATAAAAAATACCCAAACCTAATATGATGTAACCAACCACGAGTCATTGTCGCCAAGCAACTTTTTTATTTAGAACAGGTCAGGAGTCACCAACATTTTTGAAACAGAGTTTCAGAACAAGTCCGAGCAGTTTGATACACACTCATTAAATAGTAAGTAAACCCCAAAATAATCTTCACAAGAATAGGTTCTATGCAGGCTCACTAGTCAAAACACGCCATTCTGATTAACATTGCATTTGTGGAATATGAGTAAAGCAGCATCTCTTGAAGTAGCCATTTTGTCACTTCTGTCGACTGAGAACGACATCACAGTTGCTCAGGGCTCAGGTAACGACCAATCATGGCTCAGCTTCAGAAAACAGGTGAGCCATGATTGGCTGTTATTGTCATTTTCAGTTGTCAGCAAGTGACAAATCGGCCACCCCCTGAGATGGACAAAAACAGGTGGATATTGTTGCCATAACTCATATTCCACAAATGCAATATTGATTAGAATGCCATGTTTAGACTAGTGAAAGCAAATATATTTTATTTCAAAGATTTTTGGGGAGGTTGAGTTCAACTGTAAATGAACTTTTTTGTACTCCATTACCTTCACTTCTTTTCTGAGTCTTCACAGTTTGATACAATTGATATATACAGTAGTTGCTCAACAGCAGTGAAGGGGTTTAATCATATGTTGTAGGGGTGTAATGATTCACTAAAGCCCCGATTTGATTAGATTTTCAGTCCCCAATAACGATTAAATTTTTTTAAAAATCGCTGCCATGCTTGTCTTGGTGTGCTCGTGTGGTGATGTAGCCATTCACAAAAGAAATTTGCTTTAATGTGTAAAATTGGATTGTATTTTAAATGGAACCAAAAACCATACACTATGCTGAGTTGCACGAATTCTCTGAAAGTACCTTATATATACTCAAATAAACACTCATCAACATATTTCACTTTACTTGGACAGCAATCGATTATTTTAATGTACGGGACTAAAATCATATGAATACATTTGAGGTAATGAACTTTCCTAAAGAAAAAAAACACTTGAATTAATTTAAAATTTTGTTTTAAATCCACCTTATTACAAAATGTTTTGTTTTGCTTCTCTAGTTAGCAGGATAGAATCTACACAAACAAAATTCTGTAAGTAGCAAAGGTCACACTCCCACACCCATGTTTTTTTTAACACTGTACCTTCATATTTTCTAATGACCTAGGTTATGTTGTATTGTTAGGTTTTGCCATTATTGGCTTATGGCAAATCGGTCGTCATGTTATTTTCCTTTGAGTGCTGAGATATCTGAGTTGATAAACGTAGCACATGGTACGTCGTCGAGTGATCGTATTTGCGTCATAGTACATGTGCAATTGCCATTCCATGAAAAGAACTGTTTTGGTTTTAACAAACATGAGTTCGCTGACTAATGCTGCCCTAATCCACAGTAGACACAACAGGACATCGCGTGCAACATTCAATAGCTCGCTTTCAGACAACAGTCCCTGTCAAAAATAAAATCGGGCATCAGCTGCCACGTGCTTCATTTTTAGGGTGCTTGTTTATCACCGCCGTGCTGCTATGAAAAGGTTTTACATTGTATTAAGTGATTTGGTGAATTTTGCCCACTTTCGGACTCTGTTGCTAACGCTAACATGGTTAAGCCATGAAACTATACTACCCACAGTGCTTCTGTTTTTCATCAAGGATTATCCGAATTACCACTAATGAGCATGTACGTGGTAGGCAACGTTTTGTGCGTATGCAGTCTTTTTTTTGCAGCAGCAGCAGCAGACACGAGAGAGCAGCTCTGGTTAACATGGTGTTACAAATCATTACTTTTATTTTTTTACATCAATGCATACTATAAGCTGTTAAAATCGATATATTGATTTATGATGAATCTTCACATCCCAATTTGTTGTTATTACACAAACCCCAATTGCTATGAAATAGCAAAGTTGTGTAAAACTAACATTAAAAACAGAAAACGATGATTTGCAAATCCCTTTTAACTTATTTTCAATTGAATGCACTACAAAGAGAAGATATTAAATGTTCAACCTGATGAATGTTATTCTTTCGTTGCAAACATTCTCTTTTTTTGTGTTTGATGCTTGCAACACATTTAAAACAAGAAGCTGGGACAGGGGCAACAAAGACTGTGAAAGTTGAGAATGTTTAAAAAAACAAAACGTGTTTAGAACATTCCATAGGTGAACAGGTTAAATAGAAACAACTGGGTATAAAAAGAGCAGCCCAGAGAGCCTTAATTGGTCACAAACATGGATGGGGTGAGGTTTCAAACAACATCCCAAATTCATTAAAATTGAGGTTTGTGGAATATAACTGATCCCGATACTATTATTTCTGAAACTCACATCACCCCCCTGCCCGAAAAGGTTGAGTGTTATTTTGCACCTATAACATTGACAAAATTGTTGGTACTCTTTTGGTGCAGCATGAAAAAGGGCAAACAATAATGGTTGGACTACTCAAGAGCGAAGAGAATTGATGGAATGACCAGGAAATGTAGTGACAATGACAAAACCAGTGCAACAAATTCTGCTACAAAAAATATTGTGGCTCAAAAAAAGATACATTGAAATGGATCACGGTATTGTCCGAAGACAACTTCATCACTACTTTAGAAATAAAAAGCTTAAAATACACCAGCTACGCTTACCCTTTTATCTTTTAATTCTCCTTGACAAGACTCACAGAACCTGAAATCAATCACAGCAGGATGTGAAATGCATTGGAACATTGTTGTATACTCACAAAATTGTACACAGAAAATTGGGAAAAAGTTAGAACAGTACAGGTATAGACAAAATGACACTGATTTTCTGATTTTCTATGGATTTAAACAAGCAAACACAAACTTATTATTATTAATCTACTATGAAGAAAGAAAAAGTTCTCCTTTATTAAGTCCTTTTTTTTCACAAAAACATGAACACATTTTCAGAGGAAATATCATCACTTTGTGGGGTTGGTCAATATAAATGTCAAGAGTCTTCGTGATATATTGGCTGTCCTAGCATGCACGCCCTTCGGGAGAGAGGTGTGTGTACAAAGGTCACACATTCAGTTGGCGGGGAGGGAGGTACAAGCGGATTTTGCGGGCTGACAATTTTTAGGAATAAGGCCAGAGGGTCAAGGCCGGAACCGTACTGAGATCACGGCTGGAGGGCGGGGCAAAAAAGGGTCAAGTTCCCACCTCTGGCAGTTTGCATGTTCTCCCCGTGCCTGCATGGGTTTCCTCCGGGTACTCCGGTTTTCTCCCACATGCCAAAGACATACATGGTAGGTTGACTGAACACTCTAAATTTCCCCGGGTATGAGTGTGAGCGTGGATGCTTGTTTGTCTTTGAGTGTCCTGCAATTGCCTGGCAACCAGTTTAGAGGGTACCCTGCCTACTGCCTGAAGACAGCAAGGCTCCAGCAACCCCGCAGCCCTTGCGAGGAAAAAACGGCTTGGACACTGGATGGATGGATTTACCATATTTTTACAACCATAAGGCGCACCTTAAAGTCCCAATTCTTCCCCAAAACAGACAGGGCGCCCTGTACTGTAACGCACCTTGTGTACAAACGGAGACCCATAAATCTGTACACATTCTATTCACTCGAGCAACGGGCCTGATCCTCAATTGAGCATTTCAGAGTGCATATTAGCACACTATGTTGGTTGAAGTCTAAGACTATGCTATGTAAACTTGACTGTGACAACTAAATTCAGTGAATACCTCATTTGGTGATGGTTTCACACAATCAGAACAGACCAGTATGTACATGCGGGAGAAAGCTGGACAAAAGGGCAGCTATCCACGATGTCGTACTCTGTCTTATCATTCATGTTATTGCAAGCAAGAAACATCACAGGTTTAGACAACAGACTGAAAAAGACACTGCACAAAGCACACCACTCACATTTCTCTAACCAGCCATCTGATTGACTGAGGCTGATAGGCTCCCAGAATGCCTCATACTCTTTTTGTGTTATTTTTACTTCTTTTTGGGATATGAATGGCATGAGAGATGCACGTGCATTTTTGTTAATTGTATTTCTTTGTTTCATTGTTTGCTTGTATGCTGTTCAGTGATAGTTTTGGTTTTGATTTAAAACCGTGACTCTAAGGAGTGTGGTGACAAGTGACATCCCTCTCCTGATATTGACTATGTTAACATGAGAGCTTTTATAACATCAATGGTACTACCATTGATCCAGATTCCTCACTTTGGATCACGCGCGAGCTATCATGCATGAGATATCATGCGTGAGCTATCATGTGCCTCATAGTGCGGCACGGCTAGTGTGTGTGTTAAATGCAGAAATAGCACCCACAACTGACGCTGCACCCTTTGATACGGTGCGTCTTTTGGCCGTGGAACGACGGTATTGGTAAGACGGTATTTACTCACTCCATTCAAAATGGGTTGAAACTGGCAAACGTGTGCATGGGTCAAGAAAACCAAGCATCACTTGTATATACTGTATTTTTATGCCTTGGCCACACAGTCTCACTCACTTATAACCAGGAAATGGATGTGTGCAGTTGACTTCCTTGTTGCTTGACTGAAAGAAACGTCTACTATTTATTAAGGCAGTTAAAGCGCTCTTGTAACAAGCTGACATTAATAATTGCTAACGTGTTAGAAAGTGGCTAATTACACAAGGTAAAAGCCTGCAATCGCTGCAAAGGGATTCACACTGGGTGGGGGATGCAATCTGAGCCAGCACCAGACATCAGGTTCAGTTTGTGTTGCTTTTTTAACTTAGATTAGCACACAGCACTCCAGTATTCAACGCGACATCATTCTTCTTTGAGAGTTTTCCTTTTCTTCTCTCCAAGACACTTCCAGTACGTCATTACCTGGGTGCCACCCAGTGTTCAAACTGAGTCATCACAGTTGAATGAAGCATTTGGTAAAATTACAAACTTGAGTTAAACTAAAATGGTAAATGGAAGTTATGGTAAATGAAAGTTATTCAAATACCTCAATGTTACTTGGAGTATTGCTGTATTCAATTCAATTCTTTGCATTCCAACTTCTACAACCACATATTTTTTATTGGGACTTTTTCCTGCCACTGGATATTTGAGTTCCATTGTATTTATTGATTTATTTTAGTTCATATTATTGTATATTATATTTTAAAAGTTTTAATAAAATACACATTTTATATAGATGTATTTTTTATATATTTGTTTTATATATTACAATATATTTAAAGTTGTCTGCTATTCGTCAAAGACAATACCCACCCAAACTCACACCTGTTCGACCTGTTGCCCTCTGGCAGGCGCTACAGATGCATCAAATCGAGGACCAATAGACTGAGAAACAGTTTCTTTCCGAGAGCCATCTCCATTCTGAACTCTCACACACACACGAGAACACCCTTACCTTGCAGAACAGCATCGTGATGTGTTTTTATATACACTATTCAGTACTAAATTCCATTGCACTCTCTTATTTATTTATCTAATATATATATTTGTCTGTATTATTGTTGTATTGCACTGGAGAGGGGAGCCCTCTAATCTCGTTGCACACTTGAGTACAATGACAAAAAAGGGATTTCTAATTCTAATTTCTAATTCTATTCACAGGACAGCATGCAAATAGCGCTAATCTGCATAACATTGAGGGCGATTGCTTTTCGTTATCTGTCATAATTTTACTGGTCCACAGCCCACTTGGTAATAGATTTTCCTCCATGCGTCCCCTGAGTTAAATGAGTTTGACACCCCTGCTCTGGAAGGTGCTGTGACACTCTGTTTTTGGGACACACTGAAAAACAAAATGTTTGAACAACGCTTTGAGTTTCCCAATAATCGGAGTGAAGCAGAGTCCGCTCTGAGCTGTAAAGAGGTGTGAGGGTGGGTTTAGAAGATTTTAGGTACACTTGAGGTGTCCAGAAGTCCCCCATATACAATGCCGTCCGTCATTTCATCCATCCCAAAGAGATTAAATGATTTTGATTCCAACAACTTACAAAAACACAGTCCCCAATGACTGTACAATAATGGCAACGGCAATTCCTTTTTACGACTGAATGGTATATTAATGTGGGTGGTTTGCACCCAACGATTTGTTGACAGTCAAAGGCCTTTTTGCAATGCATCTTAACGACTGTTGTTTTGCATTTATTGTATTCCACAAGAATGATACCATTCATGGTTGGGTTGTGTCTCCATGGAGCACAGATAGTTGGGTTTGGCAGATCAACTTAGTCTGGTGCAATCTGAACCAAGCATGAACTGAAAACTACTTGTATTGTTGCAATCGATTCAATGCTCGAGAATTAAATGACCTGAATGAACGAGCATATCCACAAGCACACAGAAGTCAGGAATTGTCAATGTACCATGCAGAATGATTTCCAATTCCCAAGCCTCTGTGGTGGAGCTTGAGAACAAAATACACACTTTCTCACAGGGGAGTTAACTCATTTACTCCCTTGGACGTATAAATACGTCTTTTAAAGCAATGGCGCCCTCTACCAAAGACGTATAAATACGTTTTTTGTTTTTTTTGCGTCATAGTGTACATAAGGGTCTGATGCAACCTCTGACTGAGAATCAGCCTTGTCCGCATTGTGAATCATGTAAAAATCACCCAGCAGGGGGCAGAGGTGCAGAAAATTCGCCTTGAATCTGCGCCAGAGGTACAAATGGGGGGGCGGGATCCTGGGGTAGACTTATTAGCGTGGAGAGCAGCGTGGGTAGCAGCAGCACTAGCAGCAGTCGCATTAGTAGCGTTAGCAATGAAATCCTCCAAGCAAATGACGATCGAGGAATGTTTTTTTGTAAAAAAAAGCTTCCTAAAAGCATCAAGGCTTTGGAGACGCTTTGGTTGAGAGGATGACGCTTCATCGTCGTCACAACAAAGAGGCGTCTAAAGAGGCTGCGCGTGCCTTGCGGCCTGCATCGCCTGCCTTCGGACAATAGCCAAAGCAGCCGAGAGTCCTCACCAGATCCCCCCCGAACGAGGAGGTAAGCGCTCACAAGTTACCATTGAACATGTGGTTTTAGCCCTAATGCTTTTATTGTACATATCATGCATCTTGCGGACAGAAAATGTCGCGTCAATGTGCAGTTAGACGCGAGCTTGCTCGCTGACTTCCTCGTCCGGCCGCCTCTATTGCACAATTACACGCGAGCATAACTCCTCCCGAACAGGGAAATAAACGCTCGCAAGTTACAATTGAACACGCGGTTAGCCCTTATATCCACTTATTTTACATATCATGCATCTTGCGGGAAGAAAATGTTGCGTGAATGTGTAGTTAGACGCGAGCTTGCTCGCTGACTTCCTCGTCCGGCCGCCTCTATTGCACAATTACACGCGAGCATAAGTCCTCGCCGACGAGGAAGTAAACGCTCGCAAGTTACAATTGAACATGTGTTTAGCCATCATGCATCTATTGTACATATCACGCATCTTGCGCGCAGAATATGTCGCGTAAATGTGTAGTTAGACGCGAGCATAGGAAGTGAGCGAGCGAATGTGCGCTTCCAAGCAAGCATAACTCCTCCCGAACAGGGAAATAAACGCTCGCAAGTTACAATTGAACATGTGGTTAGCCCTTATATCCACTTATTTTACATATCATGCATCTTGCGGGAAGAATATGTTGCGTGAATGTGTAGTTAGACGCGAGCATAGCTCAACTCCGACTAGGAAGTATGCGAGCGAATGTGCACTTCAAGCAAGCGTGACTCCTCCCCGACGAGGAAGCAATACTGAATGGTGTAGTAATCATACAAACTTTCTACAATTCACAGATTGTGCATCCCGCGGCAAGAAGCTTCCTCCTCGTCTTGTTGGTGCAAAGAAAGGTAAATTATAATATGAAACTTCACACGCCAGCAATAAAATGCAGCAATAAATATATATTTCCAATTGTTTATATTTACAGGTTGTGCATCAGGAAGCAGTGGTTCCGGATGGCGTCACACACACTGGATGGCAACCGAGGAAAATCGAAAAAATGTTGTGTGCCCTTGCATCAAGGCAACTGTTTTATTTTATATCACACAAAAAAAGTATGTATGACACTGATGTATTTCATTTTTGTACATAGTTCAACAGTTCAGTCGTTTTCTGTTATGTGCAAATACATTTATTTTGTTATCAAAAACATATTTTTTGTGCTTTTTTTTGGTATTTTATAGAAGGCATGCATTATTTAGATGTTAGAGGTGTCATAAAAGCCATAAATAATAGTGTCAAAGTTCAAATTATGGCCGAAATGCATCAGTTTACAAAAAGCTCATTTTCTCAGTTTTTTCATCAGGGATTGGAGTTTTCATGAAATTTAGCTATTTTCAAATGGCGATTGCTCAAGAATGGAAAAAGATAGAAACAAACTTTTTTTTCTGTTGAAAGAAGAGAGTCTCATCTTTCTTTTGGTGTGCTCCAAGTCTATATAGCATTAGAATACAATATTCTGTGGGCCTTGCAATATTAGTCAAAACCCAGGAAAACGCTGGGATTGAGCGGGTTGCTCCAGTGAAAATGGCTGGTATTTAATGAGTTAATTTACAGATTAATTTTTTAACTGACTTTTCATAACTAACCTTTTTTCTGGGGTGGTTTTGACTGGTGTTTCGATGAAGACATGAAGTGGAAAGAGGTGGTGAAAGGATCTGGCGAGGTGTGGGGCCGACACAAGAGTCAAACCTTGGTAACAAAATAGCAGGGCATAAGAATATTGTGCTTTTTTCAATCTTAAACATATTAAAGCAACATTAACAGTAGCAACACTGGAATAACTAAAATAAAACACCCTGAAGAGTTTTATCCAGTCCCTTCCAAGTCCATAATCAATTGTGGCGCGAGCTCCACATTTAACTTTTTCTGATAATGACCACAATGGTTGTTAGTGATAGAAAAAAGAAAAGCTATAATTGTAACCATCAAAGGAAGCAGGTGTACCAAATGCTGCCTGTCAACAGACATACAACAAGCCCTTATTAATACTTGCAATACCTTTCTGTTTGCGTTTAACATTAGCATTGTCATTGTGTCGTGGGTGAAAAATGTATTTCATGCAAACTGATCATATGACTCAAGCCAGACATACCACAGACTTTACATTCCACTGGAAGCTCCATGTACTTAGCATGGCACTGCGGACACAAGTATCCTCCCAGAGAGAGACCTGGATCATTGGTGCCATCTAACAGACTTTGAGAAACCATCGACATAAAAAGATTGTCAATCAATACCTGTCAAAATTTGAGTTAACTACATAAAGGGTTACAGGTTCAAAAGTATTCACGACAACTTCTGACATTTGTAGCCATTCACTCATTGGCTACATCCCCATTTCGGGGCTACATCCCTCTGAGGCACCAACACCAATATGAGCTGTACCCCACCATGGCATTGTGACTGGACAATGAAAAGGATTGATGCAGTTTTAAAAGGTACAAACCCAATTCCAATGAAGTTGCTACGTTTTGTTAAACATAATTACAAATAGAATACAATGATCTACAAAGCCTTTTCAACCTATATTTAATTGAATACACTACAGAGACAACATACTTAATGTTCAAACTAACAAACTATCATTTTTTGCTAATCCTTGACTTAGAATTTTATGGCTGTAATTCGTTCCAAAAAATGTGACATTGTGGCAGTTAAAATGAGCACACACGACTGACTGTGAACACGTCTTTATTCCAAGACTGCCAACAACAGAATAACGCACAATCCCAAATTCGCGCCAACAAACATTCACATGAATACGCCCCCAAACGGGATGCCTGCTGGGTGAGAGGCATGGTCCTAATGTCCGCCACACAGCCCCCCCCCGAACACCCAGAAGGTCGCTCAGAACGAAAACCTCACAGGGGGCTTCACCGGCCTGCCACAACGACTACGCAGGCCATCCTTTAGCGGTGCAGTTGAAACCCGGTGGGCAGGGGGGTCAGGCGAGACAGGAGCGGGAGCACGACACACAACGTCGTCGCGCGGAAGTGAGGGCGTGGACTTTGGAGGGCGACCGCGGCGAGGGACGTGGGCCGGCAACAGCACATCGCCTGCAACCAAATGAGCTGGTTTTAGCCTATCTAACGAGACGCACTCCCTTCGCCCACCCATATCAAGCACAAAACTCTTATCGCCGCGCTCCAGCACCCTAAACGGGCCGTCATACGGTGGCTGCAAGGGCGAGCGGTGGGCATCGTGGCGCACAGAAACAAAACGGGCTGACATAAGCGCGGACGGCATGAATACCTTGGGAACACAGTGGTGAACCGGTGCAGGGCTCAGGGGCCCCCCCGACAAAAAGGAAAAGGGCGGAGCGTCCGAACCGTCTGGCAGAAATTCACCAGGTACGCGAAGCGGCTGACCGAGCACCAACTCAGCAGGAGCGGCGTTAAGATCCTCCTTCGGCGCTGAACGTAAGCCGAGCAAAATCCATGGCAGACGGTTGACCCAGTTACCGTCCGATAACGCAGCTCGCAGCGCAGCTTTAAGTGACCGGTGAAAACGTTCGCACAAACCGTTAGCCTGCGGATGGTAGGCAGTAGTGCGGTGCACGCGCACACCCAACGATACTGCCAAGGCTGACCAGAGCTCAGATACAAACTGGGGGCCCCTGTCCGAGGTGATATCGGACGGCGTGCCAAAACGCGCGACCCAGGACGACAGAAACGCACGAGCTATATCCACCGAGGTCGTGGAGGACAGAGGAACCGCCTCTGGCCACCTAGTCGTCCGGTCCACCATAGTGAGTAGGTGAGTAAAACCTTGCGAAGGGGGAAGGGGACCTACCAAGTCCACATGCACATGGTCGAACCTCCTGGCCGGAATCTGAATAGGTTCAAGGCTCGACCTGGTGTGTCGGTGGACTTTGGCACGCTGACATGCTACACAGGCCGCTGCCCACATCCTGACGTCCTTACGAAGCCCGGGCCAGACAAACTTTGCCCCAACCAGCTTGACCGATGCACGGACGCCAGGGTGTGACAGGGAGTGGATCGAATCAAAAATCCGGCGACGCCATTCCAACGGAACCACAGGACGAGGGCGGCCCGTGGACACATCGCAGAGGAGAGCAGTGCCACCGCCCCGCAACACCACCTCCTCAAGCTTAAGAGCCGTACTCACTGCCTTGAGGTTGCGGATGTCAGGATCAACGGACTGGTCGGCAGCCATTTCCGAAAAATCAACCCCGAGCTGGACTGGACACACGATCGCGCACGATAAACAATCAGCTACAGGGTTACACTTACCGGCCACGTGCCGAACGTCCGTCGTAAACTCTGAAACGGCCGCCGAGCGCCGCTGCTGACGGGCCGACCATGGTTCAGTAACCTTTGACATCGCAAACGTAAGTGGCTTATGATCCACGTAAGCCGTGAAACGGCGTCCTTCAAGAAGGAAGCGAAAGTGGCGCGTCGCAAGGTACAAAGCCAACAACTCTCGGTCGAAAACACTATACTTGCGTTCGTTATCCCGCAGCTTACGACTGAAAAACGCAAGAGGCTGCCACACATTTGCCACGAGCTGCTCAACCACTGCCCCAACAGCTATATCAGAAGCATCTGTAGTTAAAGCAACTTGCGCAGTCGCAATCAGGTGGACCAGGAGAGTCGCACTCGCCAGGGCGTCCTTAGTTTGTCGAAAAGCCTGTTCCCGCCGTGCAGACCACTCGACAGTATCATTAGCTTTCTTATTTTTCAAGGCATTGTAAAGAGGATGCAGGAGGTGGGCCGCACGCGGGAGAAACTGGTTATAAAAATTAACCATGCCCAAAAACTCCTGCAGCGCCTTAACTGAGGCCGGGCGGGGGAAGTCCACCACTGCCTTCACCTTGGCGGGCAAGGGGACCGCGCCCTGTGCTGAAATCCGGTGGCCTAAGAAATCAATCTCAACCAGACCAAATTGACATTTCGCTGGGTTAACGATCAGACCATGCGAATCAAGACGCTTGAAAACCTCTGTTAAGTGCGACAGATGTTCCTGTGGTGAAGGACTGGCCACCAGAATATCGTCAAGATATACAAACACAAAGTCGAGGTTGCGCAACACAGAGTCCATCAATCTTTGAAAAGTCGGTGCTGCCCCCTTCAGTCCAAAAGGCATGCGCAGGAATTCAAAAAGACCGAACAGGGTTATCACCGCGGTTTTGGGCACATCTTCCGCCTGCACAGGCACCTGGTGGTAACCACGGACCAAGTCCACTTTTGAAAAAATGGTGGTGCCCGCCAAACGGGTGGAAAAGTCTTGAATGTGTGGAATGGGGTAACGGTCATGCGTAGTCACATTGTTTAGGCGACGAAAATCACCACAAGGCCGCCAGGAACCATCCCTTTTAGGCACCATGTGTAAAGGCGAGGCCCACGTACTGTTAGAACGCCTCACAATCCCCAAACGCTCCATTCTAGCAAACTCCCCTTTTGCTAATTTGGCCGCGTCAAGGCGAGGCGCGCGAGCAAAAACTGGCGGGCCGACCGTGGGTATGAAATGCTCCACCCCGTGTTTAGTGCATGCGGTGGAAAAGGCTGGAGTCGTTAGGGAGGGAAAGTCTGTCAGCAGGCGCTGATAAATGTCACCCGATGCCAAATAATTCGCATGCGTTAATGGCCCGAGTCCCCCAGCCTCACACGGAAAAGTAGCAAAAGAAACAGCGTCAATCAAACGGCGGTTCGCGACATCAACGAGCAGTCCATGTGCACACAGAAAATCCGCGCCGATAATGGGAACCGTGATTGCGGCAACAAGAAAGTTCCACTGGAAATCACGTCCATGGAAGCACAGAGTCACCAACCTGGAACCAAAGCTGATGATGGGCGAGCCGTTAGCCGCACACAGGGGTGGTCCGCAAACGCCGCCCGCCTTGTCCACGGCGGAGGGTGTAAGCAGGCTGACTTGCGACCCGCAGTCCACCAGGAAACGTCTTCCAGAGGACGAGTCTGTAAGGAAAAGCAGCTCGCTCTCTTTGCCGGCGCCCACAGCCACTACTGAACGCCGGCGTTGGAGTTTCCCGGAGCTTCGTAGGTGCAGGGGGGAACACAACGCCGAGCCCTGGCGCCAAACCGCTGATGGAAGAAGCAGAGAACCTTCTCACGACGCTTTCGAACGACCACTGCGGCCACCGTTGACGGATCCACGTCTGGTGTCGTCCCAAGGGTGGAATCGGCCGCCACACTTGCACGGCGAACCGTCTCGTAGCCAGCAGAACTCGATCCGCTTCCTCAGCCAAACCTCGATAATCGCCGGTCGCCAGACAAGCGGAGTTAGCCAACACTGCGCGCACCGGAGATGGTAGCTGTCGCAGGAAAATGTGCGGGAAAATAAAACCACCCTCATCCGAACCCAAGAGCGACAGCATATTGTCCATGAGATCCACCGTCGTGCCATCGCCCAAACCGGGCAGGGAAAGGAGCCTATCTGCCCTCTCTGAGTCCGACAAACAGAACCTCCTCAGCAGAAGCTGTTTGAGCGCGTCGTATTTCCCGCCATGTGGAGGTGCTCGCAATAGCTGCATAACACGACGTGTAGTCAGTTGGTCGAGGGACGCCACGACCATGTAGTACTTCGGGTCATCGGAGGTGATTCCACGAAGGTGGAAAAGCGCTTCCACATGCTGGAACCACGAAGCCGGATCGCTCTGCCAGAACTCCGGTAGCCTCACGGTAGCGGTGACGGCTGCAAGATGAGGGAGTTGGGGCGGCATGGCCGAGGAAGACACCTCTTCATCTACGACTTGAAACATACTCGGTCACCAATGTGGCAGTTGAAATGAGCACACACGACTGACTGTGAACACGTCTTTATTCCAAGACTGCCAACAACAGAATAACGCACAATCCCAATTCGCGCCAACAAACATTCACATGAATACGCCCCCAAACGGGATGCCTGCTGGGTGAGAGGCATGGTCCAATGTCCGCCACAACATCACCTTTTCTTTGAACATCTAATCAAGATTTGGGAGCTGAGGACAGTAATTGGTGAAGCTTTGTAGGTTGAATTCTTTCCCATTCTTGCTTGATATACAGCTGCAGCTGTTGAACAGTTCGGGTTTTCCGGAGTCGTATTTAACGCTTCATAATACCCCACACATGCAGGACAAGTCTAGACTGCACACGGGGCAATCTAAAACCTACACTATTTTTTACTATGAAGCCACTCTGTTGTAACACATGTAGAATGTGCTTTGGCATTGACTTGTCGAAATAAGCATAGACGTTTGGAAGGCATTGGCATAAACACAACCCCGTACCATCACACATGCTGGCTTTTGAACTTTGCGTCCATAACAGTCCGGATGGTTCATTTCCTCTTTCGCCGAAAGGACATGACGTCCACAATTTCCAAAAACACTTTGAAATATGGACTAGTCAGACCACAGAACACTTTTACACTTTGCATTAGTCCATCTTAGATGAGTTCGAGCCCAGAGAAGACGGCGGCATTGAAGATTTGTTACAGCTACAGCTGTTGTGAAATTCTCTATATAAATAAAGTTGTATCGTATTAAGTTGCACTTACGGCTGTAGCACCGAACTGTATTTACTGATATTGTTTTTCTGAAGTGTTCCTGAGCACATCCTTCACACATTGTCAGTTTTAGATCCAGTGCCGTGTGACGGTCAGGGGCAGTCAGTGTTGGTTTTTGGCCTTGCCGCTTCCATGTGTTTTCTCCAAATTCTCTGAACCTTTTGATATTATGGACCGCGATAATGAAATCCCTAAATTCCTTGCAATTGTACATTAGGATAATTGTTCTTAAACTGTTCAACTATTTTCTCACGCAGTTGTTCACAAAGAGGTGAACCTCGCCCCATCTTTGGTTGTGAATGGCTGAGCAATTCAGGGAAGCTCCTTTTATAGCCCATCATGGCACCCACCCGCTCCCATTGAGCCTTTTCACCGGTAGGATGTTCCAAGCAGGTATTTGATGAGCAGCCCTCAACTTCCTCAGTTTTTCTTGCCTCCTGTCCCAGATTTTTTGGAACATAGAAATTTGCTAAAAACAATAAAACTTTTCAATTTGAACATTAAATATCTTGTGTTTGTCGTGTATACAAGTAAATATAGGTTGAACATGTTTCGCAAATAATTGGATTCTGTTTAACACATCATGAATTGGGTTTGTACCTCGAAAGGTTTCAACTCCAATGATCATGTAGGAAGGGTTGACTGAAATGTGCAGATCCTGAATTGGGACATAACTATATATTCATGGGCAATAAATTAATGTTTTTTGATGGAGGGAGCATGGAGGTTTACTTACGCCATGCTGAAAGAAGGTTTGGCGTTCTGGTCAGTCAGAGAGCTAAATGTATGCTGAGGAAACCCTGATTGTAGAAAGAACAAAAAGTTGAGTTAGTTTATAAAAATATTCAGTTCATCAAGAGAAATATATTTACCAGAAGACTGATAATGAACAAAGGTACATAAACATCAGCATACTGACCCATACGTATTAAAGAACATTCAGATGAGGAGCTGGCAGGGGGAGGTTTCACATGCAGCGTCAGCAGAAGTTCTTTGAAATGGGTCTCGTCCAAGATGACATGGTATGACCCACCAGTCTCCCTGGTTAACATGGCGCACACCCGAACCTCCGCAGACAGGCCGATTACAGACACCCGCACCTTCAAAGATTTCATGGTCTGAAAATGGGAAGAAACACCAATTAAAAACCTGTAATGAGAATTTCTTTTTTTTTTTTTTTTTACGATCCATAAACCACACATGCCAAGTGGTTTATTTCACATCCATACGCATGCGCATACAACTGATAGGAGTCATAGGAGTGTGCACTTAACATTTATATTTGACTCGATTCCTAATCCACGAGTGATTTTCTCCTTGAGTTGAGCTATGAAATCACGTTAAGTGAATGCAGGCATAAACGCAACCTGTCACTATAAAAGGACTAAGATCTAACTAGTCATCCGATGGGAATAAATTAGGACACAACACAGAGGTACGTGTTACCTGGATCATCTCATAGATGTTGGCTGGGTCACATGTGGTGAGGCTGCTAAGGATGATCAAAATCTCCCGACTTGTGTGTCCAGGCATGTGTCTTCATATTAAAAAAAAAAAAGGGGGCGGGGTTAATTTATAAACGACATCATAAGAAAAACTCAGTCATATACACATACACACACACGCAACTCACTTCAGGGTCTGTAAGGCCAAGTTCAGGGAATTGTACAGGGATGGTTCTCCTAGACACACAGTGTCCACTGCTTTCTTCAAAACAGCAATATGCTTCTTTGGGTTCCCTGTTTGTTGATCAAAGATATAAATTATGGCAAGATTGAATTATAAAGATAAAGATGGCCTTTATTAGTCCCACAATCTGGAAATTTGCAATGACATTTCCAATGACATCATAATATGCTTTGACTTGAAAACAAAATTAT
>NC_142391.1:45146172-45148672 GCF_059441095.1 Idiotropiscis lumnitzeri | reverse complement strand
GGGCGGAGCCGACGACCGGGGACAATCGTGGCCACGACGAGGATTACTATTCTTTTTTACCTGGTCCTCGACTCTTCTGCTGGATACTGAAGGTTGAAGGGAGCTGCGGAGGGAGACACTCGGCTCATCTTTGGTGAGTGTGTCATTTCCGAATGGGATGAATGTGTGCATGTGAAGGTACGTAGTTAAATTCCGCATAAACAGGAGGGCGGACTCCTCTGCAAATTAGTAGTTAAATTCCGTGGATATAGGAGGGCGGACTCCACTACGCCTAGACAGAGTAAGTCTTTAAAACTGTGTAAAACCGTAAGGATACTAGTCAATGTTACGTGAAGAGACAGAGATAGTCTATAAAACTGATAGAGGATAACAGGGTGTATCCTCCACGCGCGATTGAAAAGAGAAAAAAAAAAAAAACAGTGTGAATGGGAAAAGTGTGCATGGAGGCTTGCAACCTCATTTTGGAACAGGAAAATTAACTGACAACTGTCTGGGAAGCGGAGGCAAGGATTTCCCGCCACGTGTGGTAGAAGCTTGGGAATTACCTAAGACAGGGTAATTGTCAGCCTGTTCAGGGATTGGAGGACAGTTTTGTCACCCTAGGTGAACCGCTGTCTTCCAACATGGGGAAATCAAACAGTAAAAAAAGCTAGCAAAAAGGATCTGAAACAACAATTGACGTGTAAGGACTGGAAATTTATAGAAAGCCAATGTCCGGAAAAAGTAAAACATTTAAACTCATGGATAACAAAATATGAATTCGCTGGTCAGCTTAATACACAAAAAATAGTCGACTTACAAAATAAAACAAAGAGAGGAAAAAAAAGAAAAAAAAGAGAGGTGAATAAAGACGGATATGAAGATACAGAATTTTGGATGGCAATGGCACAAAGACAGAAACTAGATAAAAATAACAAAACCAAATTGCAACATTTAAATGTTCCACACATACTGTGGATACTGATGACATTACTTTAGGAAAGATAAGACAGCAAAAGAAGCAGCTACCAAACCATTCATAGGTGTGGCTGTGTGTGCGCTGATAGATAACGTTCTGCGAGGCAACATCCTTGCAGACATGCAACAACAAAGTCTTATGCAAGAGAAAATCTATGGCTAGAAAAAGGAGCTACTTTGACTAATGGCATATATGTCAGTTCAGATAAAAAAAAAAACAAAAAAAAAACAATTCTTCCAAAAAATCTTTTTCGCAATATTGACACATGTTGTCACACACGTGTCAAACAGGAGGGATGGTATGGTAAGACAGATAAACCAATTTTATACAACATATGGTTTTAATTTTTTCTCAAAAGATTTTTTGTAGAGCCTGTATGATCTGTGCTCGACACAATTGTCAGGGAAACATAGGCCCAAAACGAGGACTGTTTCCCCAAGCAACATACACCTTGTGCATTGTAAAAAGTCATCTCAACCCTACCCTATTAGGGGTCTCTCGGTTGACATGATTTTCGCGTGGATAAAAATTGAGATTTTGTGTTGTGTAGTTTTGGTTGCACTAAAAGCTGTGTTTCATGCAGGTGTCCGAGACCATTACTATGAGTAATTCCAACAGCTCTTCCATCAACATGCCTTTTAGAAGTAATGACAAAATTGACACCTAATGCGGACTGCATTGCTTGGAATGATGTGAACCCTGCGATTAAGACAACGAATGATAACCTATCTTTTCTACCGATGTGGCAGTGGCTAACTTTACTTGTGTTAATCTCACAGGAACACAAAATAGAGTGGGAAGCGTATCATCAGCGTGGTGTAAGACAACTGTGCTCCAAGCAGCACACTACTGCCACGCAGCGACGTGTGGTGGGGGTGCGGGGTACAAAATTATTTGATTCATTAAAGGACGCCGTTGGAACTTGTGCATTGGTGTCACTTCTCTTACCAGTGTCTATTTTTCCATCCACAGCAAGGGATATTCAAAGAGCAGTTGAAGCCCACAAATTCCACTATTATTACGCCAGGAAAAGACGAAGTGCTTCCTGGAGGGATGGTGATGTGACCTATTTGGATGCAATTGGCCAACCAAGGGGCGTACCAGATGAGTATAAGTTGGTAAATCAAATCGCAGCAGGGTTCGAGTCCATTCTTCTTTGGATTACACCGAATAAGAATGTGGATCGAATAAATTACATACACTATAACGTGCAAAGATTGGAGAACTTCATTGAAGAAGGATTTATAGCTATTAAAGAACAATTGGTCCTTCGTCGTCCTTCCATCTGGGGTGACGTAAAATTGGTCCAAAAGAACAATTGGCAGCAACATCACTCATGGCATTTCAAAACCGCATCGCGGTTGACATGCTGTTGGCAGAGAGAGGAGGGGTTTGCGCCATGATTGGGGATCAATGTTGTACTTTCATCCCTAACAACACTTCTCCGGAAGGGTCCCTCACAAGAGCCATTGCAGGCTTGCGCACCCTGAAGCATAAGCTGAAGGAACGCTCAGGTGTGACTACCTCTGCATGGGATGAGTG
>NC_142391.1:45116172-45138672 GCF_059441095.1 Idiotropiscis lumnitzeri | reverse complement strand
AGCTAGCGAATCTGTGCACTGGACAAGAAGCGGAATGAAAGCAGAAAAACGCGATAGCTGCGCAAAGCATCTGTATGGCAAATCCTTGTAAAACATTCAGACAAAAAACAGAAGTACAACGGGGGAAAGTTGGAAAGACGTTTGCCCAATGGTCAAGTGAAAAACATATAGCCAGAACAAATTAATATATTTGTGCAACTGGACTGCCACAAATGATTACTTTTGTTGTCGATTAATCAAAACAGTAACCACGACTAATCAGATCATATGTAGATTCGGGAATGTCGCGCCAGCAAGCAGCTGCTCTTATATAACCATAGTTTACAGCTTCAATTCTTTAAGCTATGTAGAAAGTAATAAGACCATTCAACTTTGATTAAGATTTGCAGCTTGTACCAGGATTTCTGAGATGTTTATTAATGATGGTTTAGTTTAAATTGAAGGTGCCCTTAAAATTTCTAGCAATTGTTTAGTGCATTTTGAAATGGAACTAAACTATACACTATGCAGAGTTGCACTAATAAAACAATATCTATTTATACCAAAAAAAAAAAAAACAAGCTTTTTTTTTTTTAATAAATGTAAGCGGTCGTAAAATCAGAGTACGGTAGTAAATTAACACTAGTGCGCCCTTAACAGCCATACAGCCAGCGGGGAAGAGAGAGCGCGAAACCAGGCCATTACAAAAGAAAAGCAATGTGCCAAATAAATAAATGTAAAAATAAATGACGCACAAATGTGAACAGAGAAGCAGCAAGAAGCTGCCGCTCCTCACAGCGCCATGTTGCAAGCAATAGTTGTAGTAATACTTGTGCAATGATAGACCGACCAAATTTACAGTGCCTTTAATAGAGCTTTCAAAATCATCACTCACCTGGCTGATGGGATTCTGATCAAAATATTCTTCAATAAAAGCTTCCATCAGCTGAAACAAGGAGGACATTCAGTTAATTGAGTCATTTGAGTCGGTGCAGAAACGTGTGAAGTAAAGAACCGTTACTCTGACCTTCAGAGTTGCACTGAGGCGGTTTGGTTTTAAGTCTTGATCCTCCATACTTCTAGAACAGTCAATCACCACAAAAAGATGCCGCATCTACAAGACAAGATAAACATTTTAATCAAATGAAACTAGCTAACACAAAATAATCACCAGTGGTGATGCAGTGAGAAATTGAGGCTTAATAGTTACGAGTGAAACACTTTTATTTTTATTTGTGTGAAAATGGGATTGGGCAACCTTTGAATTTTGACGATTGTGGTTCATAACTCTTGAAAAATAGGGAGGTAAGCAGAGATATTTTGGGGGATGAAATCATATGAACTTCATCATTTTAAATTTGTGTTCTCAAAGGTCTATTTTTAACCAGTGGAGCAATAATATCAAACTTCCATAGGTTTGACATTAATGGTTAAAAATAGAATTTTGAATTTTTCCCAACAGAGCTTTATTTTGGAGAACCTCAAGAAAATGTAATCATGCAGCAAGTACTCAAAGCATGTTATTGATGGACTAACCTACTATGTTAAGCAAGTGTTATTTTTCTTTCAAAGGAAAAATATATATGACAAACACAAAGCTGCATTAGAGGGGCTTGTAAGGAATATGTATATTTAATGTAAGGAGTCTACAAAAATATGCATTATCTTTCTTTAATATACAGTAGTTTACCTGATCTTAATTACTGGCCAATCTCAGCATTCACAAGCGATCAAGGGTGTACCACCTTGAGATGATGACCGCGCAAGCAATCAGAGTAGCCCAGATAAGATAAAAATAAAATTTCTGATAATGGGAGGTACCTTCTGTTGTGACCAATTGCTGAAGCTCTGATGAAGCACAAAAGATTAAGATTCTCTTTTTATTTGTCATGTATACATGTGCATGGAATTTAACACTTGCATTTGACCCATAACAGCAAACACACACTGTTAGTGGTATTCACTGCAACAGGGGGGTGCTTCAGTACACCCTTAAATGTCTCAAATAGTATTTATTAAAAGATTCTCATCAACCATAAAAAGGTTGAACTTACCATTCCAAGTCTTATTTGGCCACAGCTTTTTATTATCCTGTGAAGAAAGAAATTAGATACAAGTGAAATAAATACCAGTTCAATCTACCATCCTTCCATTTTTATTTGCATCTGCGGCGTCGGATCGCAGGGCTAGCAAAGCCCAGACTTCTCCTTCTTCAGCCATTTCTAAGGTGTTTCGCCCAACAGGCACAGTCTCTCTGTGTATTCTGGCTCATCCTTGGGGGGCCCTGGAACACCTCACCAGGGAGGCATCCAGGAGGCATCCTAATCACAAACCCCAGCCACCTCATCAGGCTCCCCTCAATACGGTACAGTACATCTTTTCTTCTATTTCATTTTTACAAAAGCTGCAGCTATAACAAAGCACTTAAATAGAACATTTAACAAAAAATAACAATCATACAATAGAACACGGATGAACAGCTACTCTGCTCTGTGCTCTTCCGATGACAGAGCTTCTCACCTTATCTCTAAGGGAGAGCCAGGAAACTCTGTGTCGGAAGCTCTTTCCAGTCGCTTCGGTCACATCTTGTGACAATAGGTGATGGAATGATGTTGGAATGTAGGTCGACCGGTAAAATTACATCAATACCATACATCTTTATTTATATAATGCTTTCACAATAGCTGCGATAAAACTAAACGGTTAGCTTGCAGTATCGTTACAGACAAAAATTGGCCCGTGGCCGACATACATTTTACACAAAGTGAGTAAGTTCAGTGTGCGTGAGGTCTTATTGGAACTCAGCGGTGGAACGCGTTACATCTGTCAGTCAAGTAACCAAGTGCATGCCGGCGCTTTGATACTTTGCGGGGGGAAAAAATGGTGAGTAATGTTGGCCTATTTGCTCTCAAAATGGGAAGGGAGAAATGCAAAACAATAATCTGAAGACAGGCACATGGTGTTTTAACACTGTTTTGGTTGAAGGTAATGGCATGCCTTTCTTTCTGGTTTATGTATGCTCGTGTGTATGCTGTGGCTCTTTGCAGTCACACAGTAAAAATTGTGGCTCATTGTTGCTGAGTGGTTGACTACCCCTGTTCTAGGTGCAGCAGAGACATAGGGACTGGGACTCTTCAAGCTGTCATCTTCAACTCTCACCCGAGCAGTTTGCCACCGAGTGTGAAGCAGTTGGAATGAAAATCAGAAACTATAAATTTGAGACCATGGTCCTCAATAGGAAAAGGGGGGCTGGCCTCTCGAGGCGGGGGATGAGATTCTATCCCAAGTCAAGTATCTTGCTGTCTTTGTCATGAGTCAGGGAAGAATGGAACGCAAGATTGACAGACAGTCGGCATCAAAGTCGCACAATCAAGCATCAATTCAATTGAAATCAAGCAGTGCCCTGTTTCGGTTCCAAATCGCATCATTCTAAGTTGTGACTGTGCAGGGAAAAAAAAGTGTTATTGATTTTCAATGGCGCACCTGAACCGAACGTAATGACATAAATCAATCATGCAGACCTTCACACAAGCTAAAAATTAATTTGATTGGCAATCAAAAACATACCTATCCCTTTTGGACTGGAACAGAATCTCCTCAACTGTGGCTTTGAGTGATCCTGATTCATCCTCCTTCAAAATTTCCCTGTTTAAAAAAAAAAAAAAAAAAAGAAGCAAAAACATCAACAAACAAACCTATTCAAAAATTGTCTTCCGGTGTAGGTCTTACCATGTCCTCTCATAACCACCTTCCCAGCGTTTAGTTCTCTCTGGTTCTTCATCCATTATGACTGATATTCCCACTAAAAAACAAAGCAGTTCCAACTCGAAAACAGATGTTTACTTGCAATAAATCCAAAATTAAGGAGACTGCTCTTTGTTGTTTATAACTTGAAACACTAAGTTGACAAACAGACAGTTAAATAAAATAAAAATAAAAGACTAAGCCTTGGGCATTAAAGCATAAAATAGAATAATTTAAAAGTAACTAACAATGGTACCAACAATGCACATGAAAAAGATCAGCTTGACAGTCTAATAGCGGCCGGAACAAATGACCTCCTGAATCTCTCCATCCTGCATCACATAAGGAGTACCGGTAATCTGCCACTGCAATCGCTTCTCTTAGCTGCCAGTGTCATGCAGAGGATGACTGCTATTGCTAAGGATGGACTTCATCACCTCTTCATTCCACTCTTCACCAACCTCTTGCAGAGTCCTCCTTCATCCATCACTGACACACACTTCCTAACCACTTGTTCGAGACGGTTCCCTTTCTTGCCCATCATGTTGGTAAAGATAATATTACATACCCAATCAAGTAAATAAGGTAAAATTAAAAGTCACGATGTAAACGTAATAAAGTTGCTTTGAGGGCGGCATAACAGAAGGCCCAGGCCTAAAACAAAAGGTGATCCTGGTCATAATTGTGACGGAGAGGTAATCCAACGCAACATGCGAAGATGTTCAATGCTGGTGAGGCACTGACATCTGAGTTAAATTCACACATTAATGAGCCTAATAGAGTGGCGTAGAAACAGGGTTCCCTCTCTCTTTTTGAAATTATTTTCCAGGACTTTTTCATCTGCCACAGTACGAATCAAGTTTATCACAACATACATTAATAAATTCCTCCCCTAAACTTTAGAGAAGTGTTATTTTCTAGAATTGTACCATATTTAACCAAATTGTTTCACTGTTACCAAATAGATTTCCAAATTGGGTCCAAACAAAACAACGGCTCTCTCACAGCTGCAAATCAATTCTCATCTTCACTCCGTTCAAAAGGATGACTCGCTTGCGAATGTCACAACACTAATATAAGATCTCACTTGGATGTTGACATCAAAATTACTTTCATTGCTCAGTAAATAAAGATATAATGGAATACAGCGGATTGACGTGTATTTCCAGTGGTTGAATGCACATTTATGTTGCAGTTTTTTTTTCACTTTGACTTTAGCTTGTGTGTAAAACAATATCCATTGATCAATTGCTTGACTAACTAAAGTTGCAATGTAATAAGTATTGGTTGTGAAAAATTTATTACGGATTGATTTAATCAATTTATGTTATAGTCAATACTATTAGCTATATTTTATGCATGACTTAAAGATAACAATTTAGAATAATAATTAAAGGTTAAAGCTGCTGTAAATTCTTAAGTACTTAAAGGGAAGTAAAATTGCCTAATTAAGTAGGCCCCAGAAATGTTTACTGGTGGCTTGTTCGGGCCACCAAATGTCCATCGAGCCACTGTTAATGTCCACCGCTATAGAGTCTAGATCATTTTTTTAAAGCTTTCATTCAACAGGTTTTCGCAGTTTGAGTAAGGTACCAGAGGTATTGTACATTCACATGCACAACCCAAAGCAATCCAGTTCCTGAGTCGTCTTAACATCCGTGCGCTTAAAAAACATCAGTTTGGATAAAGAAAAACAAATGTGTATAATTGCAAATATATCTGAGACGGGTTTATAAAATATTGCACAGTTACAGAGGTAAATGAAGTTGCCAAAGCGTGATAAACAGCTCTCGGGGTGATACAATGCAGTTCTCCATCACCCAAACTCCTATACCTCTCCGACTATGTCATTCAATACTGAGCATTATCATAGTTGTAAAAAATATCATATCTGTATTGAAATATCTTTGGTTCAAGTGGACCTGAATATATGACCAGTGAGTGCATTCATCATAAGTGGGATAAGTGCAAGATCATGTGCTGTGGTTTTGTCTTCAAGTTAACACTATCAAAAGGGACATCGCAGCTCACATAAAACATACTGAAGTGGAAACTACCAATGATGGTATACTATCAATTTAAGTCACAAAAAATACGGCTCCAAATACGCGGCCGTCTTTAGAGTCGTTTGTTCAGCTATGATTGGTTTTAATCTGTTTAATTGAGGGGTCTTCGAACATAACACATTTCACATCTCTTATGGTTCAGTTACTTCAGGAGAGGAAAAAAAACAAAGAACGTACCTAAAATCCAACAATGCACTGGGACCTCCAAGCAGGTCTATCTATCTCTTGTGCATTATTCGAGAGTGATCATTAAATTCAACAACTGGTGCTTCATGTTTTTAATCCGTGCGAAACGTGAACTGCGGAACAAACATCCGCTATGCTCCCAAAACGAAAGGTATCTAGCCGGGGTGTGGCATGTGTGTATGGGCAGATATTTGTGCCACTAGAAACTGAATATTTGAATTGAAAACTGAATATTTGAATTAAAAACTGAATATTTGAATTGAAAACCGAATATTTGAATTGAAAACTGAATTATTGAATTACAAACTGAATTATTGAAGAACAACAATTGTATATTTATTGTTTAATTTTAATCAGAATTTTCCATTTACAATTCATGTAATTCAATAATTCAGTTTAAAATTGAAATATTCAGTTTTTAATTAAAATATTCAGTTTTTAATTCAAATATTCAGTTTTCAAGTCAAATATTCCGTTTGTAGTGGCACAAATATCTGCCCATAAATACCTGCCCAAAGGGTTCCTTCTGTGCCCCGCGCGCGTGCTGATGATGTCACGCTTTGGAATATATTTTTGTAATGTATTTGTTTGCCTCTTTGAGTTACTGAATAAAAATATATATAAATAAAAAATATATATTTTTTTTTTATTTACTACTACTTTTGCGAGGATCATCGTTTGGTGTAACCTCTCTTCAGAATTTTGGAGGCATAAACCAGACAGTATATAAATTCTATTCTTTATTCTAAAAATATGAAAGGGATTAAGACTGTAGCTTCATGTCATTTATTTGGAATTTCTGTTTAAAATCCCCCTGGCTCTTTTTTCTTCTTTTCTCTGTGTATTATGTAATTATTAGTAACTGTATTTGGTTTAGGCGGCACGGTGACCGAACTGGTTAGCACGAAGGCCTCACAGTGCAGAGGTCGTGGGTTCGATTCAGGCTCCGGCCTTCCTGTGTGGAGTTTGCATGTTCTCCCTGTGCCTGCGTGGGTTTCCTCCGGGCACTCCGGTTCCCTCCCACATTCCAAAAACATGCATAGCAGGTTGATTGAACACTATCTGTGCCCCTAAATAGGAGTGTAAGCGCGGATGTTTGTTTGTCTATGTGTGCCCTGTGCAACCAGTTCAAGGTGGCAGGTGCCTTACCGACTGCCCGAAGATAGCTGGGATAGGCTCCAGCGCCCCCCTAGGGAGGAGAAGCAGTACTGATAATGGATGGATGGATGGATGGATTTGGTTTGTTCATGTTAATAAAGTTTTTGAAAAATCGTTTGGTGTCTTGCGTGCCTTCCTAGTATGGGGTTCCATTTGTGCCAAATATATTGTAGCGTCTTCGAAAGACACACGTCAGACCTCCATTAAAGCGTTCTTACATATCGCTGACCTGATAACAACTCTTCTTATCTGAGGAAGCTTATCAGATGACATGTGAAACATCTATTTAAGAAAAAAGTCCAGTGGCACAAGCTATCAACTAATCAGATAGCTTTGACTTGGAGGAGGGACTATGGCAAGCCGTTTGAGCATTTATTCCATATCCTTGATATCACACATTTGTGTATTTCACTAGTGCGGTCTTTTCCAGCACTAGTAATACATTCAGCCACACTAGTGATGCCTTTGTCGTACATGTTGCACAGAAACTCTAACAAGTGACTCATTTTTAGCAACTAGTGAGTCTTTTGTTCAACTAGTGCTGGTAGAAGTCTAACTTGTGACACCTAGATGCGCACTAGTAGTGCCAAATTCCCAGCTAGTCATCTTTTTTATGCTCTAGTGGCCCACTGGACCAAACTAGTAATGTTCAAAGTATTACAAACTAACAGGTAAGTCACAAAAGCGTCAACATGTTAACTAGTTAAACATGGATTATTCTAACATGTTAACTAGTGACTTTTGATCGCATGCACTAGACAACTAGTTGGAAATTAAATACCCACTGGTTAACTAGTGAAAGATAAACATCAACTAGTTCACTAGTGAAAGTCCCTTGAAGTCTTGATATTTAACTAGTGAGTCTAAAAAAAATTACTTGTAAACTAGTGATGCCTCAAATATCCACTAGTTACACTAGTGAAAGATTTTGACTGAACTAGTTCCACTAGTGAGTTCCAAAATGTTCACTAGTAGCACTAGTGGATGCCAACCTGCTCACTAGTTAACTGGTGAAATTGTCTTTTTGGATTAACTAGTAAACTACTGATGTCCAAATTTTCACTCGTAGAACTAGTGAAACACAAATTGCTCACTAGTTGCACTAGTTACGCTAAATGCTAATGAGGAGGCGGGAAAGTACCATGAGTGTATGCCTCCTATTGGTTCTCTGATAGGAGCTCCGCCCAGCAAAAAATTAACCCTGTAAAGCCTGATCCCGAGTGTCCACAGTTTCTTTTACTGCCTGTTGCTTGGTATATATGCAGAATAAAACATTTTTTCTCAGGGAATGGATCTCTGGGGGATGTATATTTATTATTTACATGGACATAAGGGGTAATAGTACTGCTAAAAATTCACTCCTATCCACTTTTAGTATACAAAATAAAAGGAATGCAGTATAATGCAGAAGTCCTGCAATTAATTCTGCCTTCACGAGGCTGTGATTTTTCAGTTGTTGAATCTGTTCAAAGTTGATGCGTATTTGTTAAAGATGCTGTAATCTGTATTGTAAATGCGGATTTGGGAGAACAGCACAATAAAATAATATTACAATACTTGATGACATCACCCCCTGCTCGTCTCTAATGATTGTTTGTTGTGGAAAAACAACGGAAGTAAATAAAATACAAAAACACAATCTTCTTACCGTGTAATATCAAATAAATGAATGTGTGTGCATTTTGAGGTTTCTACAATCTTTATTGAAGCCACTGATTGTGTTTTGTTTTTTAAGACAGAAGATGTGACCGAGCAGGTTCGATGTTGGAGGAAATATTAGTTGTGGTTTCACCACTTAATTTCAGACAATGCATATCCAGAATACAGTTGAAAAACATTTTATTGTAAACATAATAAGTTACATGAAATATATAATGAATTTAACAATGAATAAACGGGATGTTTTTATCAAGATTTCGGGAAGAAGTTGTGTCTCTCCTCCTCCTGGTGTTATTTAGGGAAGCTGATCACCCTTTAGCTTCGATGAACAGCATCGTGCTGCAGAAGATGCGCCGTCAGAAGGGTCCGAATGGAACTGCTCATCTGCCGTGGGGTCTCCAAGCAGTCAGGACCTATAGTTTGTCCAGTAACATATAGCGCAACCTTATTTATAATACACAGTTATAAAGGAATACAAATACTGCGTGTAATGAAGGCAAGGAAATAATTCAAATATACAAACGCAGCTAGCAAACGATAATGAACGATTATGTTCCAACGTTAATTGAACTCTTGTTCCTACTCTATTAGCTTGTGAGCAATGAACAAACTACACCGTCAAAATGTGAGCGTCAAATGCGCGGAAATCTTCATCTTTTGCGGTTCGCTATAAAACTAGCAGCGGCAGATTTCAGAAAGTCCTGCCGGCATGAAGCTGCTATCGGCGGCAACTGTGAGCGTTGAACTGCCGCCATCCGCCATCAAAACCGGACACAGACATCTCCGAAATCGTTGAAGCAAGTTTTTAAGCAGGGCTCATCTTGATAAATTGACCACACATTTGACGTTTACACCACTACTTTGTCGCCTAAAATAATCGTAAAATCAAATTTGGTATCACATTAAGAGTAATATTTACAAAAAACATTGCAATACCTCTGAAGGTTTTCTCTTCGGCTTAAGTCGCTGGTTGGCACATCATGTATCGTGATTGGCTGTCCGAAAAACAAACGTCATGTCGGATGAATCCTGGGTAATGTAGGATCGTGACAAGGCGTCCGTTGAATAAATATTGAAAAGGCTTGCCGAGGCACGCCATTTGAGTATTTATTCTATGGCCTTGAGCATGCATTTCACACTAGTGCCCCACAGCATTTATGGGCTTACATGTTCACTAGTAAGATACAAAAATGAGCTTACTAGTGAACTAGTGGGCATTTTTATCTTACATGTTCACTAGTAAGATACAAAAATGAGCTTACTAGTGAACTAGTGGGCATTTTTATCTTACATGTTCACTAGTAAGATACAAAAATTAGCTTACTAGTGAACTAGTGGGCATTTTTATCTTACATGTTCACTAGTAAGATACAAAAATTAGCTTACTAGTGAACTAGTGGGCATTTTTATCTTACATGTTCACTAGTAAGATACAAAAATGAGCTTACTAGTGAACTAGTGGGCATTTTTATCTTACATGTTAACTAGTAAGATACAAAAATGAGCTTACTAGTGAACTAATGGGCATTTTTTAGGTCATGGGGATCAGTAGGAAAGAATGCAATGGTTTTCTATTGGCGGCCCATTTCAAAATAATATAATCTAACCAGTCACTGCTCATGATTTTGGTATACGGTAGTCTGAAATTAGTCACATATGATAACTGTATTTTATATTATGGAATATTTAAAAACTTAATATTTACTACACAGAAAGTATTGTACATGTTTTCTCTTTTATATAACTACATACCTATTTTTACACCAGCCTCTATGTGGAGAGGGAGAGAGAGTAAGATTAATCATAAGTATGAAATGTTTTTATACAATCACTCTTTTCATAACAGGTATTACGGGCTGGGCTTTTAAGGGTTAAAGCGTCAAGCGATCTCATCAAGATATTGACCAATCAAAGTACTTGTCCCGCCTGCTTCATTTGAATGCAGTTCACTAGTGAACATGTTGGTGTATGAGTGATTTTAGAGACAACAATGGTCCCATATTTCATTTTACATGTCATCTAGTAAGGTCCAAATGTCCACTAGTGACACTAGTTAAGCTTTTTCCTGGCCTTACTCGTTGACTTGTCAGATTCTCAAATTGCTCAATAGTTCACAAGTAAGGCATAAAATGTCCACTAGTCACACTGGTTGAGATCTTGCCAACCCTACTAGCTGACTAGTGAGGTTCAAAATGTGAACTAGTTTACAAGTAAATACAAAGATAGCCACTAGTTACACTAGTTGGTCTAATTTTGACCCCACTTGTTAACTTGTGAAACACATGTTTTCATTCTAGTGAACTAGTTGAGTCCACAATGAGTCACTAGTTAACGAGTGACACTGATGTTTATTTGACAAGATAACAAGTAGAAGGAATTTTGTCTCACTTGTCAGACACAGAAAAGAACTTGTGCAAGATTTGACTGAACATGTTTGAATTTTCTCCTACATGTTGGCCTTTTATTTTTACTTGTTAAATGTTATGCATCATGAGTGAGGCACTGTGCACAACTCGCACAACAAATATCTAACATGTGGGGATTTTTGGAGTACTAGCTAATGTTTTTTGCATACTAGCTGGCATTTATATCATACTAGTTAACCAAAATTGCTTACTAGTTGATATGTGGGCACAACTTGTGAACTTGTATAGTGTTGTAATTGGGAAACAAATCAACTACTCAAATTTGATGATTTCACTAGTTTACTTGTTGTGCGCACATGTCACCTGGTGCGCAATTTTGTCAAACATGCTCAGTCAAAGTCTGTACAAGTTCAGAATTGAGCCTGACAAGTGAGACAAATGTCATCCACTTGTGAACTAGTGATGTGAAAATAATTGCCACTAGTTTGCTAGTGACTCACTTTGAACCCAAATACTTTACTAGTTAGAATACATGTGGTTTACTAGTTAACAAGAGAGGTCAAAATGAGCACAACTAGTGTAACTAGTGGATATCTCAGCATGTACTTGTTCACTAGTTAATATTTTGAGCCTCTCTAGTTAACTTGTAAGGCCAAAATAGATTGCAAGTATTTAAGTAGTTTGGCTTTATGCATTCACTAGTCAACATTTACCCCACAAGAGGCAGCTGCTAGTAAACTAGCTTCAGTTCCCCAGGACCACTTGTCAACTAGTGTAAAACATGCACTAATAAAGTGGGTGGGACAATGACAAAAGCTGAATTCTGATTAGTGCATTTAACTGTAGAGCCAATAGGAATCCTGGATGCACACATCTGCCCCACCTTCTCATTAGTTTTTTGTGTAACTAGTTGACTAGTGAGCAGTTTGGCATCCACTCGTTCAACTAGTAAACATTTTGGACCTCACTAGTTGAACTAGTTCAGTCAAAATTTCTCATTAGTGCAACTAGTGGAAATTTGGAGTATCACTAGTTGACAAGTAACATTTTTGAAAGTTACTAGTTAAATATCAAGGCTTAAAGGGCTTTCACAAGTGAACTAGTAAGTATTTTTGCCGTTACTAGTTAACTAGTGTGTATTTTCGCTCTCACTAGTGAACTAGTGTAGGAAATCATATGTCACTAGTTAACATGTTGGAATAATCCACATTTTACTAGTTACATGTTGCTGAAAATGAGTCACTTGTGCAACTTGTACGACAGAGGGCATCACTAGTGTAGCTGAATGTATAACTAGTGCTGGAAAAGACCGCACTAGTGAAATACACAAATGTGTGATATCAAGGATATGGAATAAATGCTCAAACGGCTTGCCATAAGGGACTATCTACTCACCAACTACACAGCTTTGTGATTGCACTGATTTTGCGTTGTACATTGTGATCATCCTTTATGCTCAAAAATTATGTTGAAATGTCATTGCCTTTAATTACAGGTTTGGAAGCTAACATGAAGAGATATTGTGTTTTTGGACGCCAAATCTGCACATGCAGTATGAATTTGGTGATGAGGAAATGAAAGAACTCTTGAGGTCACTCACAGGAACTAATTGCCTATTTTTTTCTAATGTGTGCGCTCTTTTGTCATTCAAAGCCTTCCATGCCTACTCTTTTACTTACCAGACCATGTTCTTTGCAGAACTGATTTGGTATTAAGTCACCATAAAAGTAAAAAAAAATCTGTTGCATGACTAATGTGAGCGTGTGTGCGTGCGTGCGGGCGTGCGTGCGTGTGTGCGCCAAGGTCCCTGCCTCTTGCTGCTGCCCGACTCACATTGCACCCCACCCCTTTGGCCCCTCCCACAAGTGGTGAGCCCATGGGAAGGGGGACCCACGTTGCCTTTTCGGGCTGTGCCCGGCCGAGCCCCATGAGTGCAGGCCCGGCCACCAGGCGCTCGCCGACGAGCCCCACCTCCAAGTGGTGGTCCAACTAAATGCACAAGAGTATAGATGCGTCTTTAATAGTGTTTTGAACATTTCTACTGAGGTGGCGCCTCTAATACCTGAGGGTAGTGCATTCCAAAGCATTGGTGATAGAGAACGCTCTAGAACCTGCAGACTTCTTTTTGGCTCGCGGGATCACTAAAAGACCAGCATTTAACTTAAGTAGCGGTCGGATAACGGCGGTCCTAAAAGCTGCTGGTACTGTACCCGTGGTAAGTGATAGATTAATTATATTTAAAACAGACGGTCCTAGGGTCGTAAACAGTTCTTTAATTAGAGCAATAGTGGTTCAAGTAAAGAGCAAAAACAATGGAAGAATTTTTAAACGGACAACGTAAACAGCCATTATAACACCCAAACATTTCTGTTTTGATGAAAGTTTGAGCTGACAGTGTCAACATGTTGATGCAAGGTGCATTTGTATGCAACTTGAAGGCTCCAACTTGAGACTTGCTGCAGACTTGTACGCGTACGACTGGACTCCTACCCCTAAATCAGCGCTTTTCGGGAGAGCAATCATTTTCGTCCGTGAATATTGCCTCGTCTGAGACATGTATCATAAGTAAAAATAAAGCAAATCAATCTATAGATTTGTGAACATTGACAAGATCATTCCAAGTCATTCTCATGATTCTATATTGTTCCATATCACGTAATTTATTTCCACATCATTCCATGCCTTCCACATGTTTCCACGTTTATTTATTTTAATATAAGTCTGTTTACAGGTGCCACTAACAGTTTTATAATGACGACAAAAAACACACCTAAATGCTATCTTGGATGTTGTAGTGGCTACTCTTTCGGGTTTACTTGCCACTGTAGGAGCAGGTGAATAATAACTAGCCTGACGCGACAAAACTTCCAACTCAGGATCTTCGTTTCACAAGTTTACTAATATTTCCATAACTCAAACATGACGTGGTCGAGGTCGTCGATCGATGTGGCTTGAGGTCGCTGATCGTGGTTGCCGCTGTCGGCGCTCGTTGACCAGCGTCGGTGGTGTGGCTGTCACAGTGGCTGTGAGAGTTCGCTGATCGGCGTCGTTGTTGGAGTCGCTGCTTGGCGTCGATGATTGAAGTCGCTGCTTGGCGTCGGTCAGAAAAACTTTGTCACCACCACCCGACCTTCTGAATTCCAAATTAGAAAACATTTCTCAATATGGCTCTTACATTTCCGGCCCCTAATTGTTTATGCTATGGGCGGAACAATTACATAATTCTAAATACCTCAAGAGCCATTAGACACCAGATACGCTTTATCTTAAAGCAATCCTAGTGAAACACTTATCATAAACTTAAACTATTAAAGATCAAATTCTCAATTGAGTCCAGTGTATGAGTCCTTAATCTTCATGTTGACTCTTGAAACAAGCAGAGCTTACTCACTGGTCTGTCCAGCTGACTGGTCTTCGTCTGCACCACTACTCGTCTTACCACACCCTTTGCATCAGGCAAGGTCTTTATGACCCAGCCCATCATCCAGGAGTTGCGTGGTGCGGCTTTGTCTGCTATCAAGACGACATCACCCTCTTGAAGGTTCCTCCTGGGTCTCGACCACTTTTGCCGATTCTGGAGCAATGGCAGGTATTCCTTGAGCCACCTGGTCCAAAACAGATCTGCAATATATTGCACCTGCCGCCATCTTCTTCGAGCATACTGGTCATCACGGGAGAAGATTCCTGGAGGAATGTTGGGTTGTGCCTTCAGAAGTAGTAAGTGGTTTGGGGTCAAAACGTCAAGATCACTGGGGTCGTCTGATGCCAGGGTGAGAGGTCTGCAGTTAATGATAGACTCCACCTCACACATGACGGTTAACAGTCTCTCATCATCCAGTGACTGTTGTCTGACGATCGAATTCAAGACCTTTCAAGTCAAGTCAAGTCAATTTTATTTGTATAGCCCTTAATCACAGACAGTCTCAAAGGGCTTTACATAGCCACAATCGACATCCCCGATCTTAACCCCCAGGAGGGCAAGGAAAAACTCACAAAACCTCATTAGGGGAAAAGTGAGAAACCTTGAGAAGGGACCACAGATGGGGGAATCCCCCTTCCAGGATGACCAGGCTGCAATGGATGCCAACTGGGCAACATTTGACACATACAATGATGCTATGCAATAATAGATGAGATAATATAAGAGTCAATTGAATGAAGTGCTGCAGGAAGATGACTTCAGTGGAGTGGGTCCTCATCCAGGGCCGTAATATCCATGGCAGCATATCCGAAGATGAGCCTTCGATCTTGTACCGGTCAGTTGGTGTAAATTCAGTACAGCCACTTCCAAGTGAATCGCCATCACCTAATTCGGGGAATTGGGAACAGAAAAGAAAGAACAGAAATAGCAAACAGGCCAACAAGTAGTTCAATGAAGTGCTGAAATATAAGGAAATCAGAAAAGGCGCTGCATGAAGACGACTTCGGCAGAGCAGGTCCCTTCCCGGTTCGTCAGTGCCGTAATCTTCAAAGCATGTCCCCATCACCTAATTCCCAAGCAGGGGAAGGAGGGGGCAGAAAAGAGAAGAACCGGCAGTAAACAGGCCAACAAATAATTAAATTAGATGCTAAAGTATATAAATAAATTGATCAAATGTCGCGCTGCAGGAAGACGACATCACTGGAACAGGTGCATGCCCAGTTGGTCAATGCCTTAAACTTCCTAGTGGGTCACCGTCACCTAATCCCCCAGCCGGGGGAAAAGGGGGCAGAAAAGAAAACAAAAGAAAAAAAAAAAAAAAAGCGGCAGTAAACAGGCCAACAAATATTTCAGCTAAATGCACAAGAGTATAAATGCGTCTTTAATAATGTTTTGAACATTTCTACTAAGGTGGCGCCTCTAATATCTGAGGGAAGTGCATTCCAAAGCATTGGCTCCCGAATAGAGAACGCTCTAGAACCTGCGGACTTCTTTTTGGCTCGCGGGATCACTAAAAGACCAGCATTTTGTGAGCGAAGGTTTCGGGACGGAACATATGGTACCACGAGGTCAACGAGATAAGAAGGTGCTAAGCCGTGCAATATTTTAAAAGTAACTAGCAGAACTTTAAAATCACATCTCAAGTGGACCGGAAGCCAATGCAAATTGGCTAATATCGGGGTAATATGATCAAACTTTCTCGTCTTAGTTAAGAGTCTAGCTGCTGCATTTTGAACTAACTGCAGACTTTTAATACTCGACATGGGGAGACCCGAGAGCAAAGCGTTACAATAGTCGAGGCGAGACGTAACAAACGCATGGATTAAGATTTCCGCGTCACACGTTGATAGAATTGGGCGAATTTTAGCAATGTTACGCAGATGAAAAAACGAAGTTCGAGTAATATTTTTAATGTGCATTTGAAAAGACAGTTGCGTCAAATATAACACCGAGATTTTGTGTTGAATCCTTTTGGATAATATTACATTTATCGATATTCAGAGTGGTGTCTTTGAAAAGGTACCGATGACGCGCTGGTCCAATGATGAGCATCTCGGTTTTATCTGAGTTAAGACGCAAAAAATTGAAAGACATCCATTGTTTAATTTCGGCAAGGCACGCCTCTAATTTATAGCAGTCGCGCGGATTCGTTATATCCAACGGCATGCATAATTGCGTATCATCAGCATAACAGTGAAAACTAATGTTATATTTCCGTGCACTGTGCGAATCAGTCTTTCCCACACGCCACCATGATGAGAAGCTGCGGGCGGGTTGAAGATCCACTTCACACCTTTCTCCATCATTGCATTAGAAATTTGTCGTTGGTTGAATTCTTGAAGGGACTCACATAGCTCTCTCTCAGCAGCAACAAAATTGGTCCCACTGTCTGACCGCATAATCTTGACCTGACCTCTTCTGCAGATAAAGCAGCGGAGCGCATTTATGCAAGAGTCTGTGTCCAGACTGTGGACGGCCCTTGTGGTGAGGCAGGTAAAGAGTACGCCATACCTTTTTACATGGCTTCGTCCCCTCTTGACCTCGAAAGGCCCAAAAAAGTCCACTCCTACGTTCGTGAATGGAGGCTGATCTGGTGTGATGCGGTCCAATGGCAGATCGGCCATTTTCTGCTCTCCCGTTCTACTGTTAAGTCATCTGCAGACAGTACATCTTGAAATGATGCCTCTGATTGCTGAGCTTACTTGAGGTATCCAATACCTTGTGCGCAGTTTGGCCAGCATGTAGTTACGGCCGCAGTGTCCTATTTCTTTGTGGATGTGTTGCAAGATGAGAGCAGCAATCGGAGAGCTTCTACATAGAATCGCGGGGTGCTTTATCTCTTCTGGCATTGATAATTTGGAGAGCCGTCCGCCTACCCGCATGATTCCTTCCTGCAGAAAAGGATCCAATTTGTAGATTGGACTAGTCTTTCTCAAATGTCCACTGTTTTGTAAGGCAAACAGTTCTTCAGGGTAAGTTTGTTGCTGACTGAACTGTATCAGCTCTTTCTCAGCCTCTTCGAGGTCTTCTATAGTGAGCAGGGTTGGCTGAAGTGTCAGCCGAAATCCTTTCATGTGCTCTGTTACCAGCTGCTCTTGTCGGCTTCGCTGGTTCTCAGTCCTCTTGATCTTGTCCATGAAGACCTTCCTTTCCTCCCTCAGGTGCAGCAGCAACTGCTTCATGGGAACCTTGACAGCATATCCATTATCAATGACGTCCTTCATGAATGTCTTGTAGTCCTTATGGAAACCTGCGTGTCGTTTCAATTTCCCTTTCAGGCTGATGGCGCGCTGTTCGGAGATGCAGCGATTGTTTGGCATCCTGACTGCCGCGTTTTTTAGTGGCAGGCTCACACAGTAATGTCTATCCACCAGTCTAGCAGAACTGATCACCAGAGTCATGAACTTGCAGTCTTCCCTTGACATTTCTTCTTTCTCCTCACAGATGCGTTCTGGGAAATCTGCATCATATTGTTGTCTTAACAACTGTTCTATTTCCACAACTGAAAGATAATTAACTGTGTGGGTTTTTTCAGTGTGGCTCTCCATTTTCAAACTTCGTAGAGGCCCATTTACCACCCATCCTAAGGCGGTTCTGACGGCATAGGGACCACCTCCTTCAGCATGAATCACTTGCCATGGCTCCATGGCCTTCGGGACGTTGGTGCCTATGAGCAGGCCGATTGTAGAATTGATTTGAGGCAGAGTTACATCTTTCAGATAAGGCCAACATGCAATGTCTTCCTGTTTGGGAATGCTTTCCTTCTGAACCGGAATGAAGCTGTGGGTGAATACTCTAGGCAGGTCGATGTATACGTCTTCCTCCAGCCCACACACTTGTAAGTCTGACAAGACAAATGGCTACAACACATTGTCATCTGCCCTGCTACAGCTCATGGTGTTGAGAAGAATTTGTGTTCTTCGGCCCCTGAGTTTCAGCTTTCTTAGAAGGTCTTCAGTGCAAAAGCTTGCGGTGCTGCCAGAATCTATAAAGGCATATGTTTTCACATATCTTTCACTTCTCTTCGATTTGACCTTGACAGGCAAGACCGCTAATGCACATTTGCTTCCGGCCCCAATATAGGAACAAGCTTCATGAGACACACATGCGTTGGAGATTTCTTCACTCTCAGAGCAGTTCTCTGTCCTCCTTTCAGTAGCCACATTGTCTTTTTTCTTATCAGTGAGCGCACTGTCTTCCTTCTTCTCTATGTGCAACAAATCTGGATGTCTTTGCGAACATATTTGACACCATGTTCTCTTTTTACAGTCTTTGCTGAGGTGTCCTGGGAAAAGACATCCAAAGCACAGGCCTTTGGATTTCAGAAAATCCAATCTTTTCTGGAGTGGTTGTTCTCTAATTTTTCTGCACTCCGCCATAGTATGTTTATTTTGGCAGGAGACACAAGGCTTCTGCATAGCAACATTAACAGTTTTCTTGACTGTTACATTTTGTTCCTTTTCTCCTTGTGGCGCTTCAACTCCTGTTGCAAAACTGCTACTTTCCCGCCGACTACTTTTCTTGCAATGATAGTCTCTTTTGTTCTTTCCTTCCTTTGTTGCATGAGGCTCTGACATACTACCAAATAGGGGACTTGTGATGATCTTTGCCTGGCGATCAATGAACTTGACCAAGGTTGAGAATCTAGCACGTCCTCTCCCCTTCTCTTCAAAATCAAAGGCAGTCACTCTCCACTTCTCACGCAATTTATAGGGAAGTTTGGAAAGAACAGCTCGCATATTAGTGGGGTTGTCCATTTCCTCCATGAACTCCAAGTCTCCCATTGTATTCTCACAGCCAGTCAGGAACAGCGCATAAGCATTAAGCGCTTTACCATCCTCTTGTTTGATGCTAGGCCAATTCAATGCCTTCTCCATATAAGCATTTGCAATCTTTAACTCATTGCCATAGTGTTTTTTCAACAGCCTTCTAGCTTCTTTGTAGCCTTTTTTAGATGGCATATGCTCACAGCTACGCACTAGCTCCTGCACTTCCCCACTGGTATATTGCTCTAGATAGTAGAACATGACTTGATAAGTATCAGTTTTGCTCTCAACAGCATGTTCAAATGATCTAACGAATGACTTGTAAGTTAGCGGGTCACCTTCAAACACCAGAACCTTCTTCTGTGGTAGGCTTGACAAGTTGTGCTGTTTAACAAGCATCTCTGTGATGACATTTTGTCTTTGTAGCACCTGATGGAGGTTGTTGTCATCATTTATTTGTCTTGCGACTTGTCTCTGGTTGCTACCAGCTGGCTGGTGTAATCCAAGACCAGAGCTCCTTGCTTTTCGTCCCACTGATGGCTGTTCACTATAATCACGTTCCTCTTCTTTCTTTATTTGGCGTTGAGAGGATGCACTGGAGACATAGCTGCTCATCCCATCTTCATATGACTCCAAAACTTTTAATTTCGCTGAAGACTCTGCAAGCGCACTTTCAACTTCGAATGTCTCTTTTCTAGCCTTTAAATGTGCTTCTTCCAGCTCCAAAGCTTGCCTTCGTTTCAATGCTGCTGATCTTGTTAGGAGAGCTGCATGCTCTGCTGCTTCTTTAGCACGTACAGCTGACACTGAGCTCCTTGACGATCTTCTTGACACACCTGAGGCTGATTCACCTTTCATTTTATGTCTACAGTCCTGTAGATTAACTTGTGAAACACTATCGCCCACCCCTATGTCATCTTGTAGTGAAACATCTGAAGGTGCAATTGGACCACGGTTTGTTTTTTCACACTGGTGACTGACCCAATCCAAAGAACCTTGCATATGTTCCTTTAATGCAGTTAATTTGTGACTGAACCATTCCTGGTCCACTTTTCTGGATTCCTCATCCAATAAAGGAATTATGGCATCATTCACCTCATCTATTTCTTTATGCATGTTGCACACATCGCCTTGCAAAATGTCTTGTATTATGTATGCATCTTCATTATTTTGCATGAGTTCATCTATTTTATTCATTTTCGCTGTGAGTTTGCCAAGCTTGCTTTTCCTTTTTCCAATCAGGCGACGCAGTTTTTCTTGCAATGCCTTTTCAGTGGGCTTTGGTGCCCTCTTTTGGCCAAAATCTGCGGGCGTCTGTTCATTCTCTGGGTCGTTTGCCATCTTTATTAACTACTGCTCCGTTCACCAGCAAATGTCCAAATAATCGAACTTTCCAACATCAAATGCTAATGTCCTTGTATTCTTCGCAGTGCAGCAATTATCTTATCAGCAGATGGTTTCAAACATTTATGAATGAACCAGCCGAGAGCTCCCGCTCTGACTGAATGACTGTTCTTGGCTTGAGTGACGCAGTGACGGTGAAGCGCGGTGGCAGGCTAACGTAGCAACGTTAGCAGCTCACTTCCTCAACCTGCTTTCTCCTTCAGGGGATCCGATCCGTGTCGATCATCCGGTGAAGGCTTTCTGGATGTCCAGGTAAGTTCTCTGTCTTTCTGGCGAGGGTTTCCTGGCTTCCAGGCGAAGTTTTTCTGACTTTGTGTAGTGGCAACTCTTTCGGGTTTACTTGCCACTGTAGGAGCGGGTGAATAATAACTAGCCTGACGCGACAAAACTTCCAACTCAGGATCTTCGTTTCACAAGTTTACTAATATTTCCATAACTCAAACATGACGTGGTCGAGGTCGTCGATCGATGTGGCTTGAGGTCGCTGATCGTGGTTGCCGCTGTCGGCGCTCGTTGACCAGCGTCGGTGGTGTGGCTGTCACAGTGGCTGTCAGAGTTCGCTGATCGGCGTCGTTGTTGGAGTCGCTGCTTGGCGTCGAGGATTGAAGTCGCTGCTTGGCGTCGGTCAGAAAAACTTTGTCACCACCACCCGACCTTCTGAATGTGTGTTTTAGGCATGTCACATGACTACTATTTATACAGCATGTCACATGACTACCTTCTCACGTGTGGCTCGTTAGGTAATCAATACCGTTTCTAAGACACGCAATGCTAAACTAAATTTTCTTCCTTCATAAAATAAAATTATGCATCTCAATAATGTTTAAATAATAATAATGAATTCCAAATTAAAAAACATTTCTCAATATGGCTCTTTCAGATGTCATTTATACAGTTGCAAACAATTCAATTCGCTCCCAGACGGTTATTAATTAATGTATTAGAAAAGCTCAAAATACTTTGATTAAACCCCAGCATCTCTTTTCTGTTTGTTGATTTTGGCCATACATTTAATTATAATCAGTATTTCAAATAAAATGTCGTTTAGTTTTAGAAATATATTTGTAAGCTGAAATGTTTTAGTATGTCCAACTTGTACCATAAGATTTAAATGGACTAAATCAGATATGATTGACTTTCAGAATAACACTCCATATAGCTGTCAACATTTTATTCTTTGACCGTAAGAACGCCAGTCCATCCAATGCAGACCAATATCATGGTACTCTAAGTTTGACTTGACTTGCATGCCTCAGAATGCCCCCTTTGCGCTTATGAGCGAAACCAAGCCAATGCTCTCCAGTTGTAGGGGAGTCTTTCTGGGTCAGCTTGCGGTCAAACTGTCCAGCAGCAACTGAAAAACAAGAACGACGGAGAGAGTTTGTTTTTTGTTTGCATGCAATTAGTCAGCTCGTTTCTCATCAAACAAGTTCAATCAATCATAAACCCAGCATAATCCAGTGATTTGGTCCCACAACACAAGAAAGATAATTGGTTTCCACAAACTTACTGAAAAAGCAGACAGAGTGGAGTAAAACTTGGAGCGGTCTCAGACAATGTATGCAACTTCTTGGGAGGCTACCACGCGGCTGGCTGGACAGTAAGGATGTAATGCTGTCATGATAACGCCTTTTGTTTTAACTGCCTGAAGCTAATTGTTGCTATTAGCCGTGCAGTAATCCTACTGTTAGCTGGGGGGGATAAAGATCCATGCCCGCCTGCTGGTTGCCCGCTGCCAGCCGGCGTCTGGC